>NC_054380.1:21037500-21215000 GCF_017654675.1 Xenopus laevis | reverse complement strand
GAGAGAGTGACAGAGTTAAAGTGACATACATAGAGAGTGACAGAGAGAGAGACTTTTTGTGTAAAAGAGGGTGCCCTTGTACCAGCCTTTATTTCTATGTATGTAATGAAGAGTGTGCGCCAGAGAATGCGTAAAATTGTGCGTAATAAAAGGTAAAGTGTGAGTATGAGTGAGAGTGTAGGTGAGAGGGGGAGACATACCAGGGACAGAGGATATAATTAGAGTGTAATTGGGATAGAAAGAGACAGAGAGAGGGAAACAGAGAGACAGCAGGAATATTAAAGAGATTAAATACGCACAGAATGGGAATTAACAAAAAAGAAAAGGGAGACAGCTAGAAAAGAGAGAGACAGCCATAGAGAGTGACAGAGTAAAAGTGACAGACAGCGTGACAGAGAAAGAGAGACTGTGTGTGTGTAAAAGAGGGTGCCCTTGTACAAGTCTTTATTTCTATGTATGTAAAGAAGAGTGTACACCAGAGAATGCGTATAATTGTGCGTAATATAAGGTAAAGTGTGAGTATGAGTGAGAGTATGAATGAGAGTGTAAGTATGAGTGAGAGTGTGAGTATGAGTATGAGTGAGAGTATGAGTGAGAGTATGAGTGAGAGTATGAGTAAGAGTATGAGTGAGAATATGAATGAGAGTGTGAGTATGAGTGAGGGTGAGTGAGTGTGTAAGGGAGGGAGGGGGGTTGTGCCAAACAAACCAGGGAATAAAAAAAGAGCATTCGCAATATTATATACAAGCATTTCGACACATATATTACAACTGGGAAGTGACCTCATCACTGAGATATACATAATTCATATAAAATCTTGAAATAAAAATAAAATTCTGTTACAGTCATAAACTATTCTTTTTTTTTCCACATTAACCAGTTAAGTAACCCACACAGGCAGTGACAGAGGTGTTGAAAAGAAAAAAAAAAAGGTGCTTACGAAGAAAAATGATTGTCTGATGAACACGAGAACGAAAATAAAATTAAAATAATTATTAATTAAACAAACCAAGGAAAAAAATAATTGCGTCTTGGGTGACCGCATTACAGAGGAGATGAGTGGGATTCCTCTTCCTGGAGATCCTGGGAAGGGGGCACCAAGCTTGGTTTAGGGGGGTCTGTCCCCAGATACAAAGGAATCATGCAATGGCCGTGCGTCCAATGGCTCAAATAGAGGGGTGCGCTTTGTCTTTTTTGGGGGGTCATACAAGTGTCACCTTTTAGGGTCCTCAAGTCTTTCTTTTTAGAGAGTCCATGTGTAGTGAGGTCCATAGGTGCCCTGATCTGCCTGGGTTTCAGTCTGTGCCTATCATACGTCACATTCCGAGTCGCTGGAGGTGACAGATAGGATGGAGGTGCCAGTTTCTGCTCGGTCTGCCAGGCTGGACACGCTGGTGGTCGGACTGGCCGCTGCCGTCGAAGGAGACTCGGCCGAACTGTGTGTGGGGCAGCCGGGATCTGCCAACGACCTCATGCCACTCTGTCCGATAGACTGGTGCTGAAGCCTGGTGGGGAGGAGGGGGGATACCACAAACAGCATGGTCAATATTCAACTGGGTTCAATTCCCTCCAACACAATTTAAAAACAAGGTGCAAAATCCGAGGGTTCCCTTCTTTCCTTTCCCTCAAACCATCCCCAAAACTACTACATACAATAATCCAAAGGAATCGGTCGATGTCAACCGCCACCAAATTCAACGATTCGGAAAATTTGGCATTTTTTTTCAAAATCATAAATAAATATTTATAGGGTCATTCCCAAATCAAAAAACCCACCGGAAATGATTTCTGATTTCTACAACACAAATACCGTTTTTTCCCCCAAGAAAATCCAGAAAGGAGTATTTATATTCCTATTTAACCTGGAGGCTGCCTTTGGACCACGAGAACCCTTATCACATATGCAAAACACTTGCACAAATTATTACTAGAATCTGGCCCAGCAAAATACATTATTATTTCCATATAAAATATAGATATTTGCGCATATATATTATTTTGTTATACTGCCAGTCTGGAATCACTAAACTATTCATCAGATACATTAAATATTCCACTCATTTGGCAGCTGCTGAAAAAATGCTATTTCTAAAACCAGCTTTTAAAGGATTTTTAAAAAAAAAAAAAAAAAATTAGGTCAAGGCTACAACACTGACACAGTTAATGAAGAAGCCTAAATGCGACATTATTTACACAATTATTTACACAATTGTCTACACAATTGTTTACACAATTCCTTACCAGCATATTCCACAAGAATAAAACAAAATATAACCCAACAGCACATGCACTATAAATTGTATTTCATTCAATAATGAGTCATAGGCAGCCTGTATATTTATTTTTTCCTGTATGTTATTTTCAGAAAGAAAATGTCTTCTTTATATTACTATAAACTTATAGAATGTGAATCTACACGTGGATGTGGGTGAAATTAGAACAGAACATCCCTGCACAAATAACACTAACATTTTTATACTGCTCCCTGGAAATAATGAGATTTTAAAGGGCATTAAAGCGGCTACAGAAAAAAAAATATCAGTTTAAGGAGTCAATTATTATTACAGGTTAGTGAGCAGCTGATAAAGGCAGGTTAAATTCAGAAATTCCACATTCTTCTTTATTTTAGCAAAAAAAAAAAAAAATTAAATGTGGGTTTTTTTTATAAAAGTGAAATAATTGTCTAAGAATTATATAGAAATAATATAAAGCTTTCTCGTTGGATTTCGATGTTTTAGTGTAGAAATATTTACACGGGACGTTTTCTGTTTATTTATTTATTCCTTCTGAATGACTACACGAATTAAGGCAATAGACAGAGTGAGGTAATGATGCTACAGTCAATACCATGGCCAGGACAAAAGCCCCCCCACTGTTAAACTTGTTTACCGTTTAAGCAGAGCCGCTTTAATTCCCTCTTTGCCCTAATAAAAATGGGAGACTTTACACAGTTTTGTGTTCCTATCCCTTTTTTTTAAAAAATTCTTGGAAGAAATAAAGACAATTCTGCTAATGATGTGACTGACACAATGGCAGTTTGTTTACAGACTTGCTGTGCTAATTAAATGGGAGAAAGGTGCTGGTTTTTTTTTTTGGCATATTTAGAAATGGAACTCTTCTACACATGTATGGATACATGGGCAAAATTAAATTAAAATACTAATTATTATACTACCTCATTAATTGGTGCCTGCATTTTGCTTGTTTTTAATTATTTTAAATGGAGAAAGTAAAATATAATTCGAATCTGCTTTAGTGGATTTGTAGGGGAGTTAAATGGAGCCCAGGGAATAGGGATTGCACAGACAGAAACACACAAGGACCGATGCGCGATGACTGTAGTTGGGTTTCGCTTGTCATAGACAACTGGAGAGAGATAATATAGAAGTATGTAATAATAGATTATAAAATTCTGCTCTCCATCATCTGTTTATCGCTTTGTGATCTGTATATCGATCTGTGAGGTTGCAGGTCGGTCATCTATATACCGTGAAATATTTGCTACTTCCAGGTCTAAACTTGAGGCCCACAGTCCTATCAAGCAATAATTCCATGTCAGCTGTATGGAGCACTCCCTCTACCCCTGCCTAAATACTCACTGCCCAGCTATTAAGCACTATTTTACATAGACTATATATATACATTAAGGTACCGCGAATGAGGCCAGACAGTAATTATAGCTTTATTTCTGGCCCACTGGAAACAAAAGTCTCTGGCCTTATGTATTCCTAGCTCATTGCACTGATGTAAGAGGAATTCTGTTTGTATAAGAAGGGAATTATTGGGTCAGGCTATTTGGCACTGCTCTCCCACATACTCCAAATTATTTCCAAAAGCACAATGCCAAACTGCCACCCAGTCAATATTCCCCAAAGCCCACCCAGTGCTCTCCTAGTGTATTTTTTACAGCTCAGAGCATTTTCTCATACCATCAAGCACTGTCTAATGCCCTATACTCCTATCCCATTCAGAACTCTCCCTCAACCATTCAGCGATCTCCCAGCACACCAATACTCTCCAATCCCATCCAGTATTGTCTAATGCCCTATACTCCTAGCCCATCCAGTACTCTCTCAGCATACTCAGTTCTCTCCTATTCCATCAAGTACAATATACAGTATGCCCTATGCTTTTAGACCATCTACTTCTCTCCCAACATACCAAATATATTGTCAGTCATCTAGTATATTCCCATTATACCCAGCAGACCCAGTACTCTCCCAGCCCATCCAGTATATTCCCAGTATACTCAGTGCTCTCCCATCCCATGCAGTATGTTCCCAGTATATCAACACACACTGTAGCAGACAGCACCCTCAGGAATATTTGTTTAAAAAGCCTTTATTTTGCTTTTCTTTGGCTTTGTGATCAGGACAGTTACAATGTTTAAAGACAAACAATGGCCCTTTATAAAGGCTTTTTAAACAAATATTCCTGATGGTGCTGTCTGCTACAGTGTGTGTTGATATTTAAAGTCGGTTGGAGTGGACTCCGAATGACGTGCACCCGATTACTAATGGGAAATTGGAGTTCCTGGTGAGTGCTGACTTAATTGCATTTTTATGTTCCCGGTATACTGAGTACTCTCCAATACCATCTAGTATATTCCCAGTATAGTCAGTGCTCTCCCAGCCCATCCATTATATTCCCATTATATTCAGTGCTCTACCAGCAGACCCAGTACTCTCCCTGTCCATCCAGTATATTCCCAGTATACTCAGTGCTCTCCCAGCAGACTCATTATATTCCCAGTATACTCAGTGCTCTCCCAGCAGACTCAGTATATTCCCAGTATACTCAGTGCTCTCCCAGCAGACTCAGTATATTCCCAGTATACTCAGTGCTCTACCAGCAGATCCAGTACTCTCCCAGCCCATCCAGTATATTCCCAGTATACTCAGTACTCTCCCAGCAGCAGACCCAGTATGTTCCCAGTATACTCAGTGCTCTCCCAGCAGACCCAGTATGTTCCCAGTATACTCAGTGCTCTCCCAGCAGACCCAGTATGTTCCCAGTATACTCAGTGCTCTCCCAGCAGACCCAGCAGCGGCGCAGCCCATGGAGTGGTCGCCCAGTAGCAGCAGCTTCTCCCCCTCCCCCTTATCCAGGCAGTTGCCCCGAGAGAGGCAGGAGCAGCAATAATCCCGGGACTGACCTGTTCTTAGCGGCGGCCGCTCTGTCCCTCTGCCTGCGGTTTTTGAACCAGTTTCCCACCTGTGTGGGGGTGAGTCCGGTGGCCTGGGCCAGTTCTCGCTTCTTGCTGGGGTTGGGGTAGGGATCCTGCAGGTACCATTCCCTCAGGAGGCTGCGAGTCCGCTCCTTGAAGCAGTGAGTCTTCTGCTCTCCGTCCCAGATGGTGCGGGGCAGGGGGAACTTCTTCCTCACCCGGTATTTATCCACCGGCCCGAGGGGTCGCCCCCGCAGCTTCTCCGCCTCCTGGTAATGCGCCTCCAGCCACATGGCCTGCAGTTTGCCGTGCGAGTCTTTGGTGAACTTGTGATTCTCCAGGATGTGGTAGAGGTCCCTGAAGTTGCCCGTGTGGAAGGCGACGACGGCCCGGGCGCGCAGGATCGACTCATGTTTATTGATGGCCTCACACGCCCCCGGGGCCACGGGCAGAGACCACAAGAAGCGCCCCAGCCGCTCGATGTCCCCCGTCTCCTCCAGCGTCTCACACACACTGGCCACTTGCTCCGGGGAAAAGTTCAGGCTCGGCAGCTGGAACATTGACAGCTCTTCCTGGGCTCGGGGGCCCCCGCCGCTGGAGCCGGCCAGGAGCACGGAGCGCTCGGGGAAGTTGGGCAGGAAGAAGTGGGCGGGATAAAGCTCTAGAGGGGACCTGAACACCATGGGATGGCCGGCGGGGGGGACAGCAGGAGCCGCAGATACACACACTGAAAGAAGCGGCAGCAACACTAGCGGCGGCGGCGGCTGCACAGAAAAAGTCACTCAGCGCAATGCCAACGGCCTCATCCTAGCGCCCTTTCCACGCACACTGAGTGCAGCACCGAAACATTGCTTCGCTTTTCTATTGGTCTGCCAGGTGTCTCCAGGGCAACGCTGCCAATCACTGTCACCTCTGCCAATCAACGGCGGCGACGTCACTCGCTGTTACCACTTCCCTTTAGATGGGGGGTAAGGTAGAGAAGGGAGTGTGGCTGCTGCTGTGCTGGGTGGAGGGGGGCTTATCTAATGGGATCCCCCACCCAACACACATACATGTAACCTTCCCATTTAAATAAGGGATCAAATAATGCGATTGCTGAATGGGATGGGCAATTAGTGGGAGGAATATTATTGTGATGTGAAGTAGAAGAGATATGGGGGGGATAGACATTGGGAATAAAGGACTTCTCCTCACTCAGTCCGTCTGCACATGATCTGCACGTCGTTTCCCTTCATTCTGCCCATGTGAGCAGCGATAGTGCCGGGGAAGAATGGAGAGATGAGATCATGAGAACTTCCTTACTCCTGCCACTGCCTCCTGCACCCCAACCCCTCAACTCCTGAACCCCGAGACGCTGCTCTCATTAACCCTCCCTGTGCCACGACCGGCGCTACATTCCTGCCCTCCCCCCCAAACCTCAATCTGACCTGGAAGATCAACAGTTACAATTGTAAAAGTTTGTGTCAACTGCAGCAATGTCTTCCTGGCCTTCTCCACTGCTTCTCCATCTGTCTCTTTAGCCACTTCTCTCTAATTTATCCTTCTATTTCTATCTATCATCTAACTAACTATTATCTATCTATTTTCTATCTATCTATCTATCTATCTATCTATCTATCTATCTATCTATCTATCTATCTATCTATCTATCATCTATCTATCTATCGAACATTATCATCTATCTATTTATCTCATATCTATCTATCTTTCTATCTATCTATCTATCTATCTATCTATCTATCTATCTATCTATCTATCTATCTATCTATCTATCTTTATATCTTTCTATCTACAATCTATCTATCATCTATCTATCATCTATCTATCTATCTATCTATCATCTATCTATCTATCTATCTATCTATCTATCTATCTATCTATCTTTCTATCTTTCTATCTACAATCTATCTATCATCTATCTATCTATCTATCTATCTATCTATCTATCTATCTATCATCTATCTATCTATCTATCTATCTATCTATCTATCTATCTATCTATCTATCATCTATCTATCTATCTATCTATCTATCTATCTATCTATCTTTCTATCTTTCTATCTACAATCTATCTATCTATCTATCTATCTATCTATCTATCTATCATCTATCTATCTATCTATCTATCTATCATCTATCTATCTATCTATCTATCTATCTATCTATCTATCTATCATCTATCTATCTATCTATCTATCTATCTATCTATCTATCTATCTATCTATCTATCTATCTATCTATCTATCTATCTATCATCAATGATTTATTTATCTATTATATCTATGTCTATCTAGCTATCTCTCTATCTACAGTATCTATCTGTGATCTGCCTTTACTTTCTCTTTATCGTGTAATAAACAGAATAACCTACAAATGAGGAAAATCGATTAAGAGCTAGAATAATGATTAGTCGGGAGATAAAACAGTTATTATGGGTAGATGTATAATTATAAATGGGGCACTGCTGAATAAAATGCCAGTTGAGTCTGGGGTTTGTGAATATTTGAATGAGTCTGAGAATGTAAGTTCAGTGTGTGTGAAGAATGTATGAGACATTGAGTTTGTATCTGTGTATGAACGTGCTTGCAAGTGATACACACTGGTGAATTTGTTGTGTAATTGTGTATTTAATATGTATACTTGATTGATTCCCGAGTGTGTGTAATTATGAATATTACTATATTATGTGTGTAGGCGTGTGAATGAATTAATTTGTGTGTGAATGAATGTAAAAGTGTATGTGCAGGATTGTGTGAGTGTGTATTGGTGAGTGTGTGTGGGGGGGGGCTTCAGGTTGTGCAGATGTGTGTGAGCAGGCCAGGTGTGTGTGTGTGTGCAAGTGCAGGAGTGAGAGAATGCATGTGTGTATGTGCTTTCAGGTGTGTATATGAGAGTGTATAGGTGTGTATGTGTGTCACATGTATTGTGTGTTGCATGTATGTGTATGTGTGTCACATATATGTGTGCAAGAGTGTGTACGTGAGGGCCTCCCCAATGTCTCCACCAGCCAATGCTTGTGCCATGCTGCCATGAGGCTATTATTTAATTGTGAGCTCTGCGCCGCTTCTAAGCCGGTTTAATCAGTATCCCGGGCTTTGTTGGGCTGGTGTCGCTATGGAAGTGTGATTTACACCGATTTGTACGGGTCAGGAAAGTCTTTCCAGCCTTACTGTGTATATTTAGACACGACTTTGCCTGGTGTTAAAAAGTGTATATTGTGAATGGGTTCACACACAGTATGGAACAATGGGCACATTGTAGAGGCATGTACAGCGCGTATTGAGAGACAGCAGCGACACTGCGACTAATCTGCACTCAATAAAGCTGAAATCATTATCCTAAGCCCCTTTCTACAAGAAAAATCATTCAGGAATTCAAACTTCTTGTTTTCTTTTTTTTTTTTATAAGATCCTTTCTACATTCCGATGGAGATCTGGGGGCAGGCGCAGAGCACTTTAGCCATCAATGGCAATCACATATTCCAATTACATTGGGAGAGATAGCGCGACTAAGCAGGGGTCATAGCGTAGCGCGATACGTGCTCATCGGCCTCAGTAGTGAGCAGATCAGGGATCGCTTGTAAAGTCTCTCTGACAGCAGCTTGCACTGATACACACACACTGCTCATTTCCCTCCTGTTATTATTAACACTATTATTATTGTACTGCATGGCAATAGAATTCAGCTACAGTCAGATCAGATCGGGGGAAGGGGGGGGGATTCAGCTTATGCCCACTGTAACCCATTCACTACTTGGGTTTTTTTTACTGGACAGTTAAAACATAAATAAAATAAAATGCAACAAAAATTCTACTTGTAGCTTGAAGCATGTGAAAATCAAAAAAACAGCACAACATAGTATGTACAATATGTTACTTCGATACTATGTTATAATACAAGTTTTATGCAAAGACCCTTGGTGCTGTTTTTTTGTCTTACACAAACACACACATACACACACATATAAATTACTCATTTATTAATTTTTACTGCAGCAAAATATTTTTTATTTTTTAACACTCACATATATAATGTCATTTTATGTGGACATTATGTGCGTATAAATTGTAAATTCATCGTATAGACCCATTTATTGTACTGCACTGCAGCATATGTTGGCACTTTATAAATGCCTAGTTATATTAGCAATAATAATAATAACAGCACACATTTTAGATATATGTTGTGTGTATATATATATATATATGTGACTGTGTATGTGTAGCAAAATATCTATTTTAGTGTTCCCTATAGTTCCTTTCTTTGTTAATGCGAAGTGTGTGTGTGTGTTTGGGGGCAGGAATATAGTCAGTATAATTGAACTGTTCCCTAATATATATATATATATATATATATATATATGTGTGTGTCTATAAATATTGCTAGTGGGAACACACATCTAAACATTTAAACACACACAAATAATTTACTTTTTTGACCCAATTTAAGCAGCTTGCCAGAAAGTGATGAGCCAGCTGTGCCAGTCAGTGTTGTTGTGGCACACATACTAATTGCATGGCAGGGCATAGCCCATTGATCGAGTGTAATCCTAATTGCTAGATTCCATAGATGTGATCTGGCGATGGATTATGAGGGCTAATAATAGAGCAAGCGAGCAGGATTAGAGAGGCAAGTGGTGCATGATGTAAGACCTGTTGTTAGTAAGTGCCAGTGCCCCTGTGCAATTCTCTATGGCTGCTGCTGCTGCTTCTCTCTCTCTCCAAGTCCATAGGCAGAGAAAGGGGAGAATGGGCTGTTCGTGCAGGATCCAGCCACATGCACAGCTAAGCCTGTTAGGGACACATTCTTGTGTCCTTAAATGCACAAGCAGATAATTGTGTGCGCTCTATCTTTGTGTGAGGAGGAGGCCAGGGTGTAAATGGCTTTTAATGACTGCAGCTGCTGCCTGAAAACTGTCAATGGAATTGGCTATTTGTGAGCCCCTGAAATGTTCTCATTGCCTAAGTACAAATTGTAGCAGGAAGATTTGTAGTGCCCGGCAATCCAGAATCCATGGGCTGAGCTGCAGCCATCAGCAGAGACAAGAGGACTGGCAGTGGGAGCCCCTCTCAGCAAATCCTTTCCGGATCCTGTAAGTGCCATCTGTACACACACACACTGGTGGGGCACTCTCCAATGCTCTTCTGTATACACACACTGGGGCACTCTCCTATCCTCTCTCTCACTCTATCCACACACACACTGGTGGGGCACTCTCCTATCCTCTCTCTCTCTATCCACACACACACTGGTGGGGCACTCTCCTATCCTTTTCTGTATACACACACTGGGGCACTCTCCTATCCTCTCTCACTCTATCCACACACACTGGTGGGGCACTCTCCTATCCTCTCTCTCACTCTATCCACACACACACTGGTGGGGCACTCTCCTATCCTCTTCTGTATACACACACTGGGGCACTCTCCTATCCTCTCTCACACTCTATCCACACACACACTGGTGGGGCACTCTCCTATCCTCTTCTGTATACACACACTGGGGCACTCTCCTATCCTCTCTCTCACTCTATCCACACACACACTGGTGGGGCACTCTCCTATCCTCTTCTGTATACACACACTGGGGCACTCTCCTATCCTCTCTCACACTCTATCCACACACACACTGGTGGGGCACTCTCCTATCCTCTTCTGTATACACACACTGGGGCACTCTCCTATCCTCTTCTGTATATACACACTGGGGAGCCTTCCTATTCTCTTTCCACACACACTGGTGGGACACTCTCTTATCCTCTTCTGTATACACACACACTGGGGCACTCTCCTATCCTCTCTTCTATCCACACACACTGAGGTACTCTCATATCCTCTCTCTCTCTCTCTCTATCCACACACGCACTGGGGCACTCTCCTATCCTTTCTCTCTCTATCCACACATGCACTGGGGCACTCTCCTGTGCTCTTCTGTATACATACACACTGGGGAGCCTTCCTATTCTCTTTCCCCACACACTGGTGGGACACTCTTCTATCCTCTTCTGTATACACACACACTTGGGCACTCTCCTATCCTCTCCTCTGTTCACATACACTGGATCACTCTCTTTACCTCTGCTGTATACACACACACACACACACACACACACACACACACACTGGGGCACTCTCCTATCCTCTCCTCTATCCACACACCATGGGGAACCTTCCTATTCTCTATCCACACACTGGGGTACTCTCCAAAGTTGTTCTCTATCCACACACTGGGGCACTCTTATCTTCTGACTTATATACTGGGGCCTCTGCTGTACACACACACACACACACTGGGTGCAGCTGCTTCTCCATCCTTATTTGTAAGGATGTAGGTGGGGGGGACAGGAAAATACATTTCAAGCAGTTTGTCTAAGTTTCATTTTGCACAGGGCTGGTGTCTTTCAAAGAGCAAGAAAACGAGCTTGGTACTTGGTATCGCTTGTCTTCCAAAGACCCCTGTGCTCCCCACCGGGTTTGTCTGCTGTCTGTCTCCCCTCCAAAGTCGCACGGTGCCCCTGTGGGTCAGCATGGGGGGGATATGGAATAAGAGCTGCAGGATATTTACCAGGCTTCCTTCTAAACCGAATGCCCCACAATTATATTGCTCATGTACATTTGAAAAAAAATATTTTTTATACGAAAAATATTATTTTTGAAACCCAGACTATTTGCTATAACACCTTCCCCCTCTTATACACACACTCTCCCTTTTATTTTCATTTGGATAATCAATTTAATTTGTATTTATCTGCCTCCACCGCCTAGACATTTGGCTGGGACCCCAATGCAGGTTCAAAAAAATCATGTCCATTTACCTTAAACGTAGAGAAACAAAATATTCCCTACCTCTTAAAGATCCAATTCTGCATCACAATTAGCATCACAGAGTAACAGGAGTCATCAATATACCCTGTAGCTGTGGGTGAATCGAGAATGAATGCCCAAAAAAAAAATGTTAAAATTAATTGAAATTAAGAAAATGATATATGGAATATTATCTATTCCAAACAATCCTGTCTAAGTTGTTTAGTATTTTTTCAGGGTGACATTAATTGTTAGCAGTAAGGACCAGGGGCCATTAGCATGGGCTGGGCATAATGTCATGCTCTGGGTGATACAGGGAGCACAAAAAGCGGCTACATTCTGTATTATTTTGATGACTGACATATCATTAAGGCATCATGCTGACTCCAGTAATTCTGTCACCAATTGCAACAACAACAGATAAAAAAAAAAATCCTCATCATATTGTATATTTTAGTCCATTAATCCTGTGAAAACATCATTAGCTTGATGGTAAGAGAAACCATTAGCCGTTTGGCACCCTCCAAGGCCCTAGAGTCCCCCCCCCCAATATATGTAATTTCTACTGAACAAATAAAATAAAATAAAAAATGTTTTTCTGAAATTCGATTTGTTTTTAATGGTCAAATCGCTGCAACTTCATCGTTGCATAGGGGGTAAAAAAAGTCCCCTTGAATACGTTACGATTGTCTAGCGCTGACCCTCATTAAGTGGGTATCCTGCTAAGGGCCTGGCACTGTCCAATAAAAGCTGCCCAATCAGAGCATTTGCACGGCTTGTTAGCGCTGGTTAATGAGGCCAACCCTCGCACACAATAGGGGCTGCACAATGTAGACTTTACCTTATGTCAACTGGTCACCTCTAATGAAAGCCACTTGCTTCTGCCTGAATGCGACTCCCCAGCACACAGAAAGGCCTGGGCTTTTTTTTCTCTACAATTTTTTTCCCTTTTTTTCAATCATATTCAGCTTTTTAGCACATCAATTCCCATCAATTGGATTGGGGTGTAAGTTACTTGTTTACATTACTATCTAATAGGTTTTATTTATTTTTTTCACACTAAAAGAACAGAATTGATATTGTTTTCTCCATCCAAGAAAAATGATTTAAATTTGCTGTAGTTTTTATCTGGCTGTGTGTTGCCTGGGACTACAACTCCTAGCATCTTTCCAGAGCAAAAGGAGTTTCAGAACAGCAGTATATTGTTGCTGATTGACTATGTAGTACGACTACAACTACCTGCCCAACTCCAGCTGCAGCTGCTGTCATTTTGCAGGTTGTGGGTCCCTGTTGCAGTTGTATTGGACGCCTGTAGCAGTCTCAGGTGCGACTGTCATCACGTGACTGCCACTTAAGCGCTCCTTCTCCGCCTCCCCCTAGGCAAGAAGCTTTAAAATCAATTAGTATTTTCCATTCTCGAAGTGAATTATTCAAAACAAATGTTTGAAAGACCCCAAGGGAGAATTTGGCCGAGGCAAATGGTTTGATTAGCTTTATCTTCCTCACCCACATTAAATATATTTAAACAAAAAAAAATCATTAAATCAGTTCAGCACTAATTAAATGAACCACCTTATTTAGACTTAGAACCTAGCGCTGAAAATTCAGCAGGAATTTAAATACCATTTTCACAGACTCCAACTAAGGAAAAATAGAATTATTTGGTACAATTTAATCTGCAAACGGGGAAGGCGAGTTTTACATTTCTCTAGATTCTTAAATGTTGCAGATATTTAAGATTGAGCATATTTATACCTCTCATTAAATGTAACAATGGCAAAAAATTAGCAAACTTTAATCATGAAATTCATTTGAAAAAAGTTCTTTTTTTTAAAAAAAAAAATGTCTGTTTGTCCTCTACACGTAGAATAGTATTTATAATAATAGTTATAAAATGCATTCTATAAATAGTCATATATATATATATATATATATATATATATATATATATATATATATATATATATATATATATATATATATATATATATATATATATATATTCTTTTTCTCTTTATTTATTGTGTCTTTCCAACAAATACTTACATTGTATCTTCATACACTTCTCTAAAGGAGTAAGAGCTAACATTAACTATAATTCATATATATATGTGTGTGTGTGTGTGTGTGTGTATATATTTTTCTCTTTATTTATTGTGTTTTTCCAACAAATACTTACATTGTATCTTCATACACTTCTCTAAAGGAGTAAGATCTAACATTAACTATAATTCTCATATATAATATAATATATGTGTGTGTAATATATAATATATAATATATATAATATATATATATATGTGTGTGTGTATATATATTTCTCTTTATTTATTGTGTTAATGGAGTAAGATCTAACATTAACTATAAATTATATATATATATATATATATTAATTGGACTAAACTCAGCTCTTGCACTTTAAAAAAAATGAAGCATTAAAAACAATAACACAACACATATATATTTCTACTTCTGTATTGTGATAGCTGGATACTGTGAACAAGAAGACAGATTGGATATGAAAACCTGACTTGACACTTAACAGGTTAAAAGCTGTGTAAATCGATGGGTAGAATTGCACACTTGTACGCCTACACACGTGCGATTGTCGCTGTTACTTTGTTTACCAGGCAGGTGTGCTCGTTGCACGGGGACACTCAATAGCGATTATGTCGGGCTGGTAAAGGCAAAGCTGATCTTTGTCTTTTAATTCCATATTCGGATTTAGGGGGGGGGGGAAAGAGGAAAAGAAGGGAATTGGTGAATTTTTGGGGATAGTCGTTAGGGTTAAAGTTTAGAGAATGAAAAATGGAAAAGCCGCGGAGAAATTCAGAGAAAGAAGCAGCCTGAAGTGCGTGGGATTTAATCGCCTTGCGATCGTGCGCTGAGCTGCAGTAGGCGCAAAGATGGAGACTTCTAGGAGCGACTGAGCATCGCGTTTGCCGAAAGGGGGGTCCCTCTAGTAATACGTTTTAATCCGACTCCCTTTAAAAAAAAAAAAAATAGTTATACCTGATTTTTTTTATTACCTGAATCGAGCGCAATCGCAAAGTCAAGACATCTATAGGCACGTGAGTTCTAAAAGGGTAAGTCCTTTAAGCACCCACTAACCAGCACCAAGCAAACAGTCGTCAGCGCTAAAAAAAAATATCATTGTCATAAGGCGCAAAATATTTGTACAGGTAGCACTTTTTAAATACAAGTTTAACCGAATTTTTACTGTCATTTAGGTGTGATTGATTATATTTAAATTCAACAATAACGAAAAATATATTTGTATTTGTTTTGTTTTTTTACATCCATGATTTACTAATAAAGTTTTGCGACAGGAGATCCCATACACGCGCAAATAATAGATTGGGCGAAAACGTTGCGAAGGGATGAAACCATCTCTCTCTCCCAGTTCTAAACGCTTATTTATTCATTGGGGGGGGGGGAATAATAAAAAAACTGTATAGGCAAATAGGAGAAATGTATTTTATACTGAATCATTTATCCTTATACATGGGCAGAATATGTGATATAATAAATACAATTCGGTATTGTAAAAGGCTCCTTGGCCAATAGTAAGAAAGAAATGGAACAGGTATAATTGTAAAGGTACAGAGACACCAGAATACTGAGAATTGCATAGAAATAAAATTAATTGGATTTATTAATGGGATAATAATACATTGTAACTGTAACGATTTCCTTACAGAATAGATATAGAATAGAATTCCCTATATCATTAGAAGCTCCTTAGCACTTAACTGTAGGATTCCCATTACAAAATACTGGAACTGGTTTTTGGCCCAAGAAGCTGCCAAAGCTGCCAAAATAGGAGCTGGACCCAGAGCACAGTGGCAGCCTTATCATTTATTCCTGAGATATGAGGAATATCAAACATTGTTGTTTTATGGTTTATTGTTCTCCAGCCAGTAACACTGAGTGTGGAGGTTGATGGTGAAAGGGACAAAATAAAGGGATGAAAATGAGATTTTTCTTGTTGTGCAGTTAAGTTCTCATAAGATTCCAAGAACTTGCTCTTGGCTTTTCTCTGATATTATTATTATAATGTTATTTATACAATGAATTTCCTCTGCAAAAGCCACCTCCCTGTCTAACCTGGGATAAAGGACAGACACACATATATACATACACACATGCACTCACATACAAACACACTTACATCCCCAAATATTAACACAAATACATTTTTGTAGAAACACATCATTTATTACTTATTCTGAGCCACCCTCCTCTATGTGCTCACAAATGTAACGCAATTAAATATATATAACAAATATGTATATGAAAACATTTTTAATTTAAAAAGAAATGTAAGGAAACATTTAAAGTTGCTAGGGTCGGCGACCCCAGAAACAGCCTGATTGTAATTTAAATACAAGAAATGGAAAGTTGTAAAACATTTAATTTTAGGTAATTTAACACCACAGAAATAGGCTCCTATTTTTCAACAGGGGTTGTAGTACAGTTATGGGACCTGTTATTCAGAATGCTCTGGACCTGAGGTTTTCCGGATAACAAATTTAGATCTTCATACCTAATGTCTATTATAAAATCATTTAAACATTAAATAAACCCAAATAGGCTGGTTTTGATTCCAATAAGGATTAATTATATCTTGTTTGGATGAAATACAATGTACTGTTTTATTAATACAGAGAAAAAGGAAATAATTTTAAAAAATTTGGATTATTTGAATAAAATGTAGTATATGGGACATGGCCTTTCCATAATTCAGAGCCTTCTGGATATTCGCTTTCCAGATAACGGATCCCATACCTGTACTAACCAGAAACAATGACATCAAGTGTTTACAGTTTATTCTGTGTAACCCACGCCACAGGCATAAATTGTTGACGTATTACTAATACAGGTATGGGACCTGTTATCCACAATGCTTTCGTACCTGGTGTTTTACAGATAACAGATATTTCCCTAATTTAGAACTTCATACTTTGTCTACTAGAAAATCATGTAAACATTAAATAAACCCAATAGGCTGATTTTGCCTCCAATAAGGATATCTTAGTTGGGATCAAGTACAAGCTACTGTTTTATTATTACACAGAAAAAGGAAAGAAATGTTTTTTAAACATTTGGATTATTTGGATAAAATGGAGTCTATGGGAGTCTATGGGGGACGCCCTTCCGTAATTCAGAGCTTTCTGGATAACAGGTTTCCGGATAAGGGATCCCATAGTTTTTATGAACATACATTATTCTATACATAAAGGCAATCGATCATGAAACACAATAATATCATATAAGCAAAAATAGGAGTTTGACTTTGGCTAGAGATTAATATTCTAAAAAGCCCCAAACCATATGCAGTTGTGAAGTAGCAATAATACCCCAACTGCCACCCCTCAAACACAGCAACAGCTCCCAGTGTCGTTACATTGCACAAGTAATGAGTATACAGCATGGGTGCTCTGGCATTATTCTATAGCTATGATATATAATGTGATATGCATAATACAGCAATTATATCGCTTTACAGCTCTTTGATAAGGTTGCATTGGCCTTCTAGCAGCATAAATAATAATTCATATCCTTGCTTCTTGATGCAGCAATGATGGCACCCTTATATTGCAATGGGCCTAGGCACCCTGGCATAGAATTACTGCCCCATTGCCTTGATTGGGCAGTGGTACTCTGGCACCCTCGTGTATTATTTAATCTCATATTTTGAATTAGGGAACACCTTGTCTTTATATAATTTTATGATGTCGGTTTTAAGGTGCATAGAATGGTGATCTTGCAATAGTGAAGAATTATGACTGCTGTCCATCAATAAGTAATATATATCAGGCCCGGACTGGCGTTCTGTGGCACTTGAGGCACTCGCCTCAGGCGGCAGCGCTCCCCTGGTTGCCAGGGGCGGCAAAAATGCCACTCCTGGTAACTAAGAGCCGAATTTCCGCTTTTCAACCCGGAAATTCGGCTGCACTAATGACGTGGACCACCCACGACCACTCCAGCGTGACGTGGTCCGCCCCCGACCCCCTCCGGCAATGAAGAGGGGAATGCTGTGGGGAGGGGTGGGTGGCGGCAAAAGGAATGTCGCCTCAGACGGCAAAATGACCAGGATCGCCCCTGACCCTGCCCTGCACTTAGAGTCCACAGGCATAGATTTTTGCACTACAAAGTGGATAAATAGAGTGAAACGTGTAGTCTAGTGATTCATGGGACGGCTCAGAACCCATGGGTCGGGCAGGTTCAGCCCGGCTTCTGCACACACTTTGCACCTTTAATCTGCCGGCTTTCAGCTTCGCCATCGTCTTTATCATGTTTCATATTGCTAAAAGTATGTGGACACCCCATTCCAATTATTGATTGGCTATATATGCCCCACTTATCATGATCAACAAAGCTGCCACTACATCATACACTGACATTCTTGACAATCCCAATCTTCCAATTTTGTGGCAACACTGACTGTGTATATTGATTGTGTATCAGTCATTGGTTTTTTTTTTGGACCCCTTATCTTTTGAGCACCCTAGTCCCAAAAGTAGAAGCCTTTTTTTTAAGCTAAAATAAATAGCATTTGCATTATTCCAATATAAGTGATAAATAAGCTGGTAGAGAGGTCTCATGGCAGCACGGGACTTGCTGGGAGAAAGCTCCAGTCATATTTAACCAATCCGATTACTACATTAATAGCAGCCACTAAGACAGATGTCAAAATGTCTTAAAAATGTTTGTGTGTGAATAATGGAGAGGCCACTCAGATGCATTTTCTGATTGAGGGATGAAATATTGATGAGGGACAGCTGTTTGGAATAGTCACCTTCTCCCAGTTTCATTAGAAGTGGCCCCCGCTTTCAACAAGTGCAGTAATGAAATGGCTGATTCACTTATGCCAATAATGTTCATGAATGATTGATCAGCGCCGCACAGCCCAGTTGTAGGGGAAATAAAACGGAAGCTAATGGCAGGCACTGTGGTACTGGCAGTTCTGGTACTTGTATGGGGGGGAGCGGGGTCTGATTATAACCCAAGCAGCAGCCCTCAGCTCTTATTAAACAAAAGTCCTCTGGATCTGATTATGGTCACAACTCTCCTATTAGAGCAGACAGGGGCATGTGTCCCTTTATCCCTGACCTCGCTAGGGGGGCCTTTGTCCTTTCCCCTCCATCCCAAAGGATAACAAGGGGACGGGATAAACCAGCGGGAAAACCAGATGATACTGGGCCCCACAGCAAATTAATTTTAGGGCCCCAACATTCAGAGGTTGTCCTTTTTTATCAACATGTGTTGAAATTGCTGAAATTATGGCCTTATGGGCCCCCCTATACCTCCTGGGGCCCCCTGCAGCTGCAGGGTCTGCTTCCTCTGTAGATAAGACCCTGGGATAAATAAATGGACCTACAAAGAGGCCACAACAACTTCATGCACCCTCAGGTTTCAGGTGGAGAAGGTGCCTAAAGGCCACACATCTTCCACCAGATCCAGGGTCAGACTGGGCCAGAGGGACACTGGGAAAAAAACCTGGTGGCCCCTAGTATGCACAGAGTTTGGAAGTTAGGAGGTGACTGCCAGGAGGGCCCTTAGTGTTGCAGCCCAGGTGAGCCCCCAATACTCCAGTTTGACCCTGCCCAGGTGATCAGTGCATTTAAACCAGAGTCTATTGTACGCAATCCAAAAGTTCAAAAAGTGCCATGGTGACTCCTAATGGAGTTAAAGTGGACCTGTCACCAGACACAAAATCCTTTTCAAATTAAACATGAAATCCAATTTCTATTTTTTATTAAAGCATTCATAGCTGCAGTAAGCTCATTTAAACATCTCAGCTGTCAATCAAATATTGTCTACCCCTCCTCTATGCCCTGGGCATAGAGATGGGGCAAGCAATTACTCTTACTTTCCATTCAGCACTTCCTAGAAATCGCTGCTCTCCCCATATTCCCCCGTTCTCTTCACCATTTAATTGTGTAGCCAGTAGTGATGGGCGAATTTATTTGGCAGGCGATTATTTGCAGCGAATTTGCACGTGAAAATTCGCTGGCGAAAATTCGTCCACGTCAAAGAAAAATGGACGCCGGTGCCGTTTCGCGAATTTGCAAATTCGCCCATCACTAGTAGCCAGGGCATGGGGATGGACATCAGGTCCCCCATTCTGATGCACAAACAAGATTCTGAGATGATACAAGACTTGTCTTAATAACAGTGTCCACAAAATGGCTGGTGCCTGCTTGCTGTAATTATCAATTCCCAGGCTGGAGGAAACAAGATTCAAATCATTTATACAGTATAATTAAAGTTCATTTTGCTTGGTTGATGTGATAAAATCGGATTATGAATATTTTTTTTGGGTGAAGGGTCCCCTTTAAATGAACAAATATGCATACAATTATTATTATTATACCAGTGTGTGACACTATAACCAAAACTCCACTGCTGGAGCAGACTGCAAATGTATTCATTTCAGGGGTTGGGGGTAATGCCGAGGGCAGTGCCAGATATTAATTGGGTCAGGTAGCATCTGTACTGCCAAGATGTTATTTAACTTTGGGAGATTATTTTTCAGTTATGCTGTGTTGGGTGGGCTGGGCAAATCTGGATGTTTATAGGGTGAACGTCAGCAGGTCAAAGTTCACGGGGAGCAAATCAGGCTTCTCTGCCTAGTGCCTTCCTTTCAAACTTTCCCAACCTCAGATGACATCGCTAGTTTTATGATGACGTCACTGCTAGCTTTATGGCAGCCAGCAGTTGGTTGTGCATAATGATGATGTTAGGGAGCCCAGAGCAAAAAAGTTATATGTTTAATGCCTCCAGCCACTATAACATAAATGAGGATTATCTTGCACTAAGTGCGGTAATGACCCTGGAGAGTTGGGGAGGTGTTTAATTGAGCAGTGTTACTTTAAAAAGCATGTGGCTGGACTACAGCTCCCAGCATGCCTTGACTCTTGATGATTCATTGGCTCTGGTTGAGTTTAGTTCGTGCCTGGGTTATAGCACCTGTCCTCTGACATTGTATGACAGGATGTGCACTCACACCATAAATAGTGTCCTCTAGTGGGTAGGCCCCCTTTCTCTTCACCATGACATAAACAGGAGCTTTGAGTCACACTCCCTTTGGGCCCAGCTTGGGCTGACAGGTTCCCCATTGTATGGGAATTAGTCAAGTGTCACGGGAAGGTAATGGGAGGTAACCGGGAGGTGAGGCCTGGGAGAGTGTCCGTATGCTCCTTGGTTCACATTGGGGTTACTAAGTGTATTAGTTCCTTTGTTTTCTTTCTTCAAACAACCCTTTTCCTTCCTTGAAAGGATGTGCCCGTTAGGTTCCCCTCGGCAGCCCTCTCTGTGGGTCCCATCGGCTGACCCTGTGTTTATTTTTCTTATTTAATGAAATGGTTTAGGCAAAGGAAAAACAAACAGCGTCCCTGCGTCAGCTTGCGAAGCCCGGGGAGATTGGGACAGGCGCTGGCTGGGAGCGGAGATACTGTGGCCTAAATTTGGCCTCACACTGTCTGGGCTGGGGATGCAAAACACACGGATGCTCTCAGTGCATGCACAATAACATTTGCTCATGGTTACTTCTGCGTGTGTGTGTGTGTATAAATGTTGTGTATGTGTCAATATAGTTTTGTGTGTGTAGGCACTTTTATGTTTGTGCATTTATGTGGGAATTCATAGATGTATACAAGTATGGGACTTGTTATCCAGAATAAGGTGTCTGCTAGTAATTTGGATCTCCATTCTTTAAGTCTGCTTAAAAATGATTTAAACATTAAGAAACCCAATATGATTGTTTTGTCGCTAACAAGGATTAATTATATCTTAGTTGGGATCACATACAAGCTACTGTTTTATTATTACAGAGAAAAAGGAAATATGTTTCAAAATTTTCCATTCAAATGGAGTCTATGGGAGACAACCTTCCCGTAATTCAGGAACATATAAGTGTAAAGGTGTGAATATATATATATATATATATATATATATATATATATATATATATATATATATATATATATAGACAGAGGATTGCACTTACAGGACTTAATGCAGAAAATTCTAGTGTTTATTGGAGCAAAAAGCTAACGTATCGGCTAGCATTCTTAGCCTTTATCAAATGATAAATTGATACAAACAATACAATATATATATATATATCCAAAGTCACGATCTGGAGCACTCCCAAGTTTTAGTCAATGCCTGGTGCTGGTTAAATAATAAATATCAAATTTGCACAAGCAGGTCTTTCATAAAGTGTAAAAACAAAAAATTATTTTATTATCGACGTTTCGGCTCCAAACTTAAGCCGTCTTCATATATATATATATATATATATATATATATATATATATATATAATATATATATATATATATATATATATATATATATATATATATATATATATATATATAGATCGAAACCTGGAATACATCATTCCTGGATCAGCACTTCCCATTGTGAAATGATGTGTCTTTTTCTATATATACATGATACAGTACTCCAACGTTTTGGTCCTCATTAGTGCGCTTTTGAGTATATTTGTTCAGTGGGGCTCATTTATAAACACTGGGCAAATTTGCACCTGGGCAGTTACCCATGGCAACCAATCAGATTTTTCTTTGTTCTACTTGCAGCTGACTGAAAAAAACTAATCACTGATTGGTCGTTATACTACCCAGATGCAGATTGGCCCAGTGTTTATAAATATTGAGTCTGTGCAACTGCATACTGTATGTGAAGTGGGGTGTAGAAAAGCCTGTGCATAAACTGGTTTGCGATGCTGCAAGTATATACAAGTATGGGACCTATTATCTAAAATGATGGGAACCTGGGGGTTTCTGGATAAAGGGTTTTTCCATAATTGGCATTTCCATGCTTTAAGTCTACTAAAAAAAAAAAATCATTTAAATATTAATTTAACCCAGTAGGATTGTTTTGCCTTGAATGGATTAATCATATCATAGTTGGGATCAATGACAATATACTGTTTTATTATTACAGATGCAAAGAAATCATTTTTAAAAATTTGGATTATTTGGATTAAGTGGAGCCTATCGGAGATGGTCTTTCTGTAAATCAGAGCTTTCTGGATAACGGGTTTCTGGATAACGGATCCCATAACTGTACTACATATCTGTTCTTGCTCATTCCCTTATGTCCTTTGAAGCCTCTGGAGAAATGTCAATATAAACAGATGGAGCCTGTATGTTGAGTACATCACAACACATATGGACAACAGTTCCAATCAACGAATCCATCAGTAAATGTCTCCGATCAATTACCAGGAGTTAATAGTTTTGCATTTTGTTTGTGATGATAAGAGATATAGCATTGTGTGTCCATTCAGGGAATTCTTGGAATGAGCAGAAGAGAAAAGTCAATGGATATTTGCATAAAACTAAAGAGTAATATATAATCGTTCTTTTCTTTATAATGGCAATGTCACTGAGGTCCATTTGTACACGAGCCTTATTGTGTTTTAAAAGCAAATACAATGTTAATGTGACATTATGAGATGAACTAGAAGTGCACTTTTATTGGCCACTATACTCTATCCCTGGCCTCACCTAAAGAAAGCACAATATTCACATCCATTCATCACTTCATTAAATGTAAATGCAACATGTAAGCACGATAAAATTGTTTCCGAGCAATGAATAGGTGAGGGGTTAGCAGCTGAAATATTCATTATTTGTAGCCATTTATGAAGCAAGAGTCGCTGTTTATAGCAGTTTGATGAATGCAGTATTAAACATTCAAATATTCTAGTTCGTTTGAATTTCCGCGTCATGTAAACACATATGGGGCAAATTCACTAACCTCTGAAAATTTGGCAGCGACGGTTTCGCTCACATCGCAACACTTCGCCAGTTGAAGATGCTCCAGGACAACGCTAATTCACTAAAATACGAAGTTGGTTTCGAGGCACCGAACACTGGCGAAGTTGCGCTAGCGTTACTGCGCCAAGTGAAGCTAAGTTGCGATAGCGTTGGCTAATTTGCATGGCGAAGTTAAAGTTCAATGGACGTATATGTTGCAGCAAATACATTACACTACACAAGCCCAGGAAACCTTAATAAAATAAAATAAAGTTGTTATATTGCCCTGCACATGAGCCCAGTGTATAGTTTATGTGCCATATGTTAGGAAATGTAGGGGGGAAGCTGGTTACCCCAAAAAAATTTACGCTCTTTTTCAGCCTATCACCCTGAAAAAGGAAAAGACACCAGCGTTTTTTGGGACTTCGAAAAAAAATGTCCAACTATTTTTTTAGGAAGTTCTATTTACTCTATTGCACTTCGCCTGGTCTGAAGTGGCAAAGGCAAGTCTGACGCAAGAGGTAACGTTCAGTAAAATCCGCATCTTAGTGAATTTGCGTAGTTACGTCCATTTTCCAAAGGGCAAATTTGCCAGCCGTTACGGAGCGAAGTACTGCTTGGTGGCGGCTAAGGTTAGGCTTGCTATTGCCTGTTATATCGAGTGATATGCAGGCCATCTGAAACCCATGGAACCCATACCTCCCAACATTTTGGAAATAGAAAAAGTGACAAAAAGATTTGCCACACTGAGCACGGTGAACGTTTTTGACTACGCCAATTTTTGTGACCACACCCCCTAATTATCAAGTTTATTTTACAAAATTTGTCAGGTTCTGAAAGTTTAATGCATTTCTGTGGTTTTTATGTGTTATTACAGTTTTGCTAATGAAGGTGAATTGCCCTGCAAGTCATAATTTCTCCCAAACTGAATCCTCGGTGCATCCCTAATTTCGAGTGTGGCCCCAGAACATTTTTCTTCTTCCAATGTGGTCCAGCGAAGCCAAAAGTTTGGACACCCCTGTTTTACATAGACTAAATGCCACAGTAATGCAATATTCAGGCACTCACAGAATGCTAATCGATTCGGAAAGAGTGTATTTTTCATCATTTCAATGAGATTTCTTGATATTTGAAAGCGTCACTTTATAATTTGCATCCTATGAAATCATTTCCAAAATTCACAAACTTATTCAGTGGTATATTTTATCACCAATTACACATGGGATTTAATTAGGCGTGTTATCGTAGTTTACTCACAGTCACATTACTTATTTAAACATTCCAGATTAAAAGATGAAGAACAAGACGGGAGGTTAACAAGTTTAAGTGTTCCAAGAGTTCAACTGTAATCCTGCATCGAGTGTCTCCTCAACAGGAGGATCTAGAGGTTACGTTTCTGAGAGGCACAAGAATTATTGAAGAGAGAGAGAGGCTGAGATGGTGATTAAAAATGTGGAGATTAATGGGTTTGTTTTTTCCTCCAATAAAGTAACCTGATTATAGATTCATAGAGTGTCTGATTTTGATTTACCTTCTTGAAAACCAGTGTTGATGTTCCTTCTGTCAACAATGTATAGTATTTGTATCATTTTATGTTGCTGGACAAATAACTGGGTCACTCTTTAATGTTTCTCTTTCTCAGCAAGTCTTTCTACCTGCTGGCTTTGTGTCAGAGTCAGTTTTTTTTAAAGAAAGTTAGTTCAAATACATGATTGAGCCATGCTTCCTTTGCCTGGAATAGATGATGTACTAGAAATAACAATCTTTAAACACAAGAAGGACTTTAACACTATGACAATGTCTCATGCAGTGTGGCCACAATCAGCCATTTTTTTGCACTTTGCCCACTATGTAGGGTATTATGCAAATAGCACATTGACTGTGCCCTGAATGGAACACTGGCTGTGTTAGGCAGTGCTCCATTCAATAGAGGCAAGTTGGGGGAGGCACCTAGATGTCCCAATTCCTGCCCTGTACATTGTATGTCATTCAGAGGTGCAAAGTATGGAGGGGCAGGATGCAATGCCTGAATCAGGACCCTGTCTCTATCACCTGCCCTTCTTCCGGTGCTCAGTGCAGAGCGTAGCACACAGGGACACAAGTGCTTAGTAAATAAGCATTAAGGCAGTGATCCCCAACCAGTAGCTCGCGAGCAACATGTTGCTCTCCAACCCCTTGAATGTTGCTCTCTGTGTCCTCAGAGCAGATGCTTATTTTTGAATTCCAGGCTTGGAAGCAAGTTTTAATTGCATAAAAACTAAGTATAGTACCAGGTAGAGCCTCTTGTAGGCTTCCAGTCCACATAGGGGCAACCAAATGGCCAATCACAGCCCTTATTTGGCACCCCATGGGACTATTTTATGCTTGTGTTGCTCTCCATCTCTTTTTACATTTTGAATGTGGCTCACGGGTAAAAAAAGGTTGGGGACCCCTGCATTAAGGGGTGCATACTACTGCATCTCAGGGCTCTTGCACTTGCATCCCCCAGGGTCTTAAAGGGGTGGTTCACTTTTAAGTTAACTTTTAGTATGTTATAAAATGGCTAATTCCAAGCGACCTTTCAACTGGTCTTGATTATTTATTTTTTGCACTTGCATCCCCCGGGGTCTTAAAGGGTTGGTTCACCTTTACGTTAACTGTTAGTATGTTTTAAAATGGCTAGTTCTAAGCAATTTTATTTGTTATTTATTTATAGTTTTTGAAATATTTGCCTTCTTCTTCTGACCCTTTCCAGCTTCCAAATGGTGGTCACTGATCCCATCTAAAAAAACAAATACTCTGTAAGGCTACAAATCTATTGTTATTGTTACTTTTTATTACTCAGCTTTCTATTCAGGCTTCTCCTATTCATATTCCAGTCATAATAATATTCATAATAATTTTTGACGCCGGCGTCCGTTTTTGCCGGCGGCGCCCGTTTTTTGACGCCGCGCCTGTTTTTTGACACTGGCGCCTGTTTTTTCAGAAAAAAATTTGGTCCCTAGCAACCAGATGGAATTGCAAACTGGAGAGCTGCTGAATAAAAAGCTAAATAAATCAAAACCACAAATAAAAAAAACTAAAACCAATTACAAATTGTCTCTCTATATCATATCACTATATTATACATTATACTAAAAATTAACTTTAAGTTGAAGAACCCCCTTTAAATAACCCTTAATGCTTGTAGAGTGACCTGTGTGACATGCTGATGGGTGATAGTGAAACTCAAATATTTTGGAAATATTTAGGGTGCAACGTATATGAGATAAGATTTCCATACTATATACGTTTCTGTCCAACACAACATTACTTAGGTTGCTTACTCTCATCCTGATTCAATTCTGATTTGCCAAATTTGGCCTCCAAATTCCCCTGTGGCAGCAGTTAACCCCAGCAATGTTATCTTATCACTTCTATTACTGATACTTGTGAAAAATGTGCACGTAACTGTGCTAACACCTATGCATGCAGTATTACGTAAGGTGTTTTCATTAGCATCAGTAACTACAGGGACAACTTGGCAACCCTGGTTCCCATATACACAGTTACATGGCATCGGCTTACAGGACTTTCAGTTCCAATAGAATCCCTTGATGGTCACCCAAACTGGCGAGCCAAGGGCCACACACACATTGTGATAGTTGTGCAATTTAATCACAGATGAATGAATATGCCAACCATCTAGCTTGGTGTGTGGCCAGCTTTATTAGAGTTTATCTTTAGTGACTTTATTGTCTTCATCTCCAGAAGGTACAATTTCAAATCCTCTAATTATACAGAGTGGGGTTGTGTCATTTGCACAATCGTACTCATGTTGCATCATGAACTTCCATCCAGACCTATTGTTCATAGGCAAATGATCTTTTCAACCTTCATAACTCTTGGCAGGCATTGAACGGTGCTATGAATAGGTGTTGTCTACAAGCCATCTTTGTGGATTATTACATTAAAACAATTGCGTTTTCCTTAAAGGGATAGTAAAACGTAATAATAACTTACAACCTTACCTGTCTGAAATACACAAAGAATACAAGTCTCCCATACCCATTGCTTGAAATGCAATTGTTTAGCAGGATTTGGGGGGGATCCTTATTGTGGGGGTGAATGTTTACTATTTTTGCACTGATTGCCTGGTATGGCTTTGCCCACCCATGAAGTTTTCATAACTGGAGTTAAATGTTTCTTATTGAGTGAAAATTGCTCATATATAAATATAATATAGTGAAAGAGAAGGGTAGGCAAAAGAGTGGCTAAAAAAGTCTTACTAAAGTCATACCTTTCTTTTGAGCTGTTAACTGATTCAGTCTTTTTGGGCTAAGCTCTATCAAGAGCACAACTTTCTGTACCTGGGATCTGGTCAGTCTAGCAATGCTTCTGAAAGCCACCATGAGATCTTTTATGAGGTTTATTAGACAATTCAAACCATTTGATGCAAAAGAACATACATGGTGACCTGTGGCGACTTTTAAATGCTACTGGGGGTCCCATAATGTCTACCATGACAAGTTGTGTTCCACAATTGTACATTTTTGTTTTCAACTATACACTATTTGTGTGCCCCAGCCCTGTCACTATGAAATACCATTTTTATGATGCTAGGTGGATCTTGTTGGGGTTACACACATCACTGCTGATTTAGATTTATTCCTCATGGCCACATATCTCTTAATTATAGTGATGGCCACATATCTCTTAATTATAGTGAATTTGCACATTGAAGTCAACGGCATCAAAATAATTTTGACGTGCCTCAATTTTGGCTCTAGCATCATATTTTATACATGCAACTATTTTGTCCAAATGCATTAAAGTCAATGGGCATCCGAATAATTTTGACGCTCCTTAATTTTTATGCGCAAGACAATTTTGATGAGTGACAATTTTTTTTGCCACAGCTTCGCAACTTTATTCGCAGGTATCACAACATAAAAATTCGCAGCGAATCCATTCCTCACAAACTTATTATTAATTTTTCACATTTGGACTAAAAGGTGACCCAGAGGAGCTCCACTACCAAGATCTATAGGGTTCTGTGTTACCATCAGACTCAAGCTGCTCTGTCTGTTCCATGTCTGGAATGGGGATGAGGAGAAGCTTCAGTATCTAAAAAAGCAGTATCTAAAGAACCAGTGGACCTGTGTTTGACCAGAAATAAATGTTCTGTTTCTCTTTAGAAGAGGAGGACACTTTTTGTATTTTGATACATATTGTCACTTGGGTGATTCCACAAACCTAATGCACCTAAGCTCGTCTCATTTCTCTTCCAGTTCTCGGAGTTGGGATCTTAGCATGCGCTGACCTTTTAAAGGAATGACATAGTGCAAGGGGACAGAGCTTTTCTCAAACGATATGTTTATATGGAAATAGTGCAAAAAAGAAAAGGGAGTAAAACCTAGTCCATAAAAGTCCCTCTGTGCTTCAATGTCTCCCCACATCTCTGGGTAGCATGCTCTTTATAAACATTGGATGTCCATCTACACCATTGTTGTAGATATTTTGTTGTTTTGTTTATGGACACCTGAAAGATGGATTCCTAAATTGTTTCTTTTTTTAAGATCCATAAAAATCTGTTTGTCAACCATTCACTAAAATAGACATTCTTGTGTGGCTATGGATAGATTTACCTCATATGATATCTGACTGGTTGGCCTGCAAGCCAACTCTGCTCTGCAGCAGTTCACTACCTTGTCTGCTCATGCACCCTACACTGGCAGATATGGGGTATTGGCAGATTATATTTTCAACCCCGCCAAACTAACAAACACAGTACATAGATTTTAGGCCACCATACCCAATTTGTATTCAGTAATGTATGGCCAACTTTAGCTATTGGATTTATTTATTATAGAACAGTGGTTTCTGGACCCATCCTTGGTTGGTTTGGTGAGGGTCAGCCATATTTCTATTTATGCTCTTTAGGTCTATTGAATACCTCATCCAACATCCGATTGTGACCCGTTACACACATTATGCATGTTGATGCTTGGAATTGTGGGGTGTAGGCTGCTAATAGAACCTGGTGTGACAATCCTGTACAATGAACAGAGCTTGTCTAGTTCCAGCTTCTACAAAGACATCAAATAATTGTAATTGTTGTTGAAATAATTCTTAATTTTTTGCTGAAATTGAATGTACAATGACACCAGTTGCAGAACAGCAAGAGCTATGCTGATGGTTTCGTGGAGAATTACAAAGGAGGATAATGTCAAAATAAAAAAAGTCTTCCCTTTATGTGGATGAAATGTAACTAATTGTACAATTAGTTCCTTGGAAAAGATGAATGGATCCGTGCAGGCTGGTTGCTGTCACTTGCAGATCAAACCTCAATTTTCACCTCATGGGAAAATCGTTAGTACTTTACAGTAAAATTCTCCAGTATTTGGTGAATCTGTGTTGTTTTCTGGGGATTTTGTTATTCTAAGCAACTCTGGCAGCAGAAGAAAAGATTCAGCTAATTGATTAATAGACCCAAGTTTATTTGAAGAAAATTATGATTATATGTTTATTCTATCAACCTTCTTAGTACCTTATGTTGGCCAACTTCTATAACTGTATTTAAGAGGTTGAGTGGCATATACAGTATGGGAATGCCTCCAGGTCTAGCAACCAATCAGATGTCTGCTTTTCTAACAGCTGTCCAGCCAGTCTAACCTACTTGTTAGCTACAGAGGTTTAATAGGTCATGGGTTCTATCCCACCAGCATGTGTATGCAAGGAAATACAATGAGAAGGTTGGAAGAGGGTAAGAGAAAATACCACATAATATGTGAGGTCCTCAAAATGAGGGTTCTAGACCCTGGCAAAACCTGTTTAGATTCTTTAGGTCATCATTTATATTGACCCAGCTGGAAACTGCTTCCTCCTACTACTGATAAAGGAAAAGTAAATACATTTAAAGTTATCAGAAAGAAAACAGAACCCTGTTGTTTCATTACGTGCCAATTTTTCTCAAAAGGGGATCAATTGGAATGTTGCAGACATTAGAACTGTATTAGGGTGGGCTTGATAGGGCCATTTAAAGTGAAATACCACTGAAAGGGGAGCTCAGAGGATTTGGGGTAAAAACAAGCTATGTGCCCTGTGGAGATATGGCCGATAAAAATTATTTTCCTATATCTGTAACCTTATTATGAGCTACGGTGGGCCCTGAACATGGGTTGTCCTCCAAGAAAAAATTGAATTAATAAAGTTTGACTACTAATCTATGGGGATGATTTAGTGCACATTTCACAAAGACAGCAAAAACAGTGGATTTTCAAGGTCCACAAGAAACCACAGCTGGGGTACAGAAGTTAGTTACATTTACTACATTCTTTTGCAAGTAGGTGTCTATAAGACTATCACAGTTCTAGAAGAGCAGCAAGGAACTGACCTTCTTAGTGAGGCTCCAACTGGAGAAAGAATAGGCTCTCCCAACAGAATATCAGTATATACAACATGCTTTCTACTCCTTCTTAGCAAGCAAATAAACCTAAATTAGAAAAACAGACACAGGACCTGTTATCCGGAATGCTCAGGATCTGGAGTTTTCCAGATAAAGGATGTTTCCATAATTTATAAGTCTGCTTAAAAATCCTTTAAACGTTAAATAAACCCACAGGATTGTGTTGCCTCCAATAAGGATTAATTATTTCCAAGTAGGGATCAAGTACATGGCACTGTTTCATTATTAGAGCTCATTGATTTCAGTTCAAACAAAATCTAACAAAATAACTGCCTTATACACAAATCCTGCATGTAGAGAGACAAGATGTCTGCTGATTTTAATAGAGTGAGCTCTAATAAATCTTCTAGGCTAAACAAAACAGTACGTGTGTTTTTATAGAACAGTTGTAGCGGCTGTGCAACATTACTATTAACATATTACTATTACTATAGGGTAGTTAACATTTTCCTACTGCATACACAAAATATTCTTGCCGTGAATGGATTTCTACATACAAGTGGATGGGAAAAGTCAGACCTCAGGGTTAGTGATGGGCAAATTTATTCGCCAGGCGTGAATTTGCGGCAAATTCCTGCGATTCGCTGCCGGCGAATTAATTTGCAAAACCGTCGCAAAAATTCACCGGCGTCAAAATTGGACGCCGGTGACGTTTCGTGAAATTTTCACTGTTTCGCGAATTTCGTGGGAAATTTGCAATTTTTTTCGGCAAAGCGAAACGCCCAAAATTTGCCCATCACTACTCAAGATGGCTTATTTCATTCTTAATGGTGAAATCTATGGCATCACCCACTATCGTGTATACGTGAAAATTTACAGATAATGCATATTCTATGCCCACCAGAAGCAACACTCTCCCGCTGTACAGTCTATTTAAGAACAAATAAATGGATCAAAATTCATACTGTTTTAAAACCCAAGCGATTTCTGTACCCCCTTGCTGCAAAAGGAGCCAGCGTAGACATGTTTGCCGGCTCTCATTTTAATCAACATATGGCAACAAATAGCATCTTGTTCTTTTCCTGCAAACTTGAGATTTATAGACAAATAGCAGCTCCAACTGTTAGTTACATGTTATGCACAAATGGGGAAATAAAATGCGTGGCCGCTACGTCGTACACAATGCACTGCAGTCTGGGGTAACCGCCATAGATAATAAGCGGTGTTTTTCTAAAGAGACATTAGGAACTTACTTTCCTATATGATGCTTTAACAGTCTTAAAAGCAACAGCAGGGGATGAGATGTATGTTTGGAGGCTTTTAATAATGAAAGAATTGTGCTGGCGTGACCTATCTGCAGGGTCTTTAATGGTTTCTTTTATGATTTGCAGCAAACAAGGGCCATGCATTAGCCTGCACCTGACTAGCTTCATTGCTGAGACATTCTCCTGTTGCGGTGTATTAAGTCTGCCTCCAAACCGATCTTTACACAACTTCTGTCTAAGGTAAAAGGGCTAATGATCTTATAACGGCGCTGTGCACTTGTTTTACTTTTAAAATGGCTAAATGCGAGCGAAAGTCACCCACAATTCCGTACAAAGCTGAATCTGGTGCCATTATGTCTCTGCCCAGAACATTCTGCTGTGATTGATATCGAGTGTTAAAGGAACGGTAATACCAAAAAAATAAAGTGTATTATGACAATATAATGTAGTGTTGCCCTGCACTGGTACAACTGATGTGTTTTCTTCAGAAACTCTACTATAGTTTATATAAACAAGCTGCTGTGTAGCCATGGGGGCAGCCATTCAAGCACAGGATACACAGTAGATAACAGATAAGTACTACTATAGTTTATATAAACAAGCTGCTGTGTAGCCATTGGGGCAGCCATTCAAGCACAGGATACACAGTAGATAACAGATAAGTACTACTATAGTTTATATAAACAAGTTGCTGTGTAGCCATGGGGCAGCCATTCAAGCACAGGATACACAGTAGATAACAGATAAGTACTACTATAGTTTATATAAACAAGCTGCTGTGTAGCCATGGGGGCAGCCATTCAAGCACAGGATACAGAGTAGATACAGATAAGTACTAATATAGTTTATATAAACAAGCTGCTGTGTAGCCATTGGGGCAGCCATTCAAGCACAGGATACACAGTAGATAACAGATAAGTACTACTATAGTTTATATAAACAAGCTGCTGTGTAGCCATGGGGGCAGTCATTCAAGCACAGGATACACAGTAGATAATAGATAAGTACTACTATAGTTTATATAAACAAGCTGCTGTGTAGCTAAGGGGGCAGCCATTCAAGCACAGGATACACAGTAGATAACAGATAAGTACTACTATAGTTTATATAAACAAGCTGCTGTGTAGCCATGGGGGCAACCAGTGAAACCTGAAAAGGAGAAAAGGCACAGGACACACAGCAGATAACAGATAAGCTCTGTAGTATACAATGGGATTCAGAAAGTATCTGTTATCTACTGTGTATCCTGTGCTTAAATGGCTGCCCCCAGTTTAAATCCCCAACAATTCTAGGGGTTGACCTATTTTACCTCATGGAGCTCTTATACCTCCTGGAAGCTTTGGCTGGACTGCCCCTTCTAAGAAAACAGGGTATTTATGGCCAGGTTCAGTTACCCAAAGCAACCAATCAGCAGGTACATTTATTTGACACAAGCTCTGAGTATTCTGAACTCACAAACAGTCAGACCCCTGAACAAAGAAATCACAGAGGTTTTATAAACTTGGGAACGTTTGCAGCGCCGATTCTGGGGCTTCTGCAGCCCAGATGCCCCCCCCTCTCGCTTCGCGCTTAAAAATCAGCGTCGGAGTGGGTCAAAAGGGGGCAGCATCACTAGTGCATTGAGTTAAAATCCGAAAATTTGGCTCTTAAAGTTTTTGCCGCCCCTTACAACCGGCCAATCGATGCAGCCTGAGGCAAGAATCTTACCTTGCTTCATGGCGGGAGTGGCCCTGAACGTTTGACATAAGAACTTACGACCATACAAGGGCATTACCATTGCATAGCATAAAGACACCTCTTCATAGCACAGAAAAAAAAAAACTGCTCAAATAACCAATGATATGGTTCTTCCTCAAGGTCAAGGCGATAATGACCAAGCTAGCTTGAACAAGAAACTATTTTATTGGCTGCTATGGACTACTGCCCCTGCGCAAAAGTACTGACTTGCCTTTTATTGTCTATAGGGTATATTTTTTAGTAGGGAAGCACTAAATCCAGTATTCGGTTCGGGATTCTGCCTTTTTCAACAGGATTTGGTTGAATCCAATTCCCTGGCTGAAGCGAATCTGAATCCTTAAAATCATATGACTTTTCGTCATCCAAACAATGAAGTGAAACGTTTTTTAACCTGGTTCTTTTTATCCTTTCCAAAGTCTCATTTGCATATGCAAATTAGGCTTTGGATTTCGTTCGGGTTTGGACAAATCTTCCAAGGTAGGAGTTGGCATTCAACTGAATCCCCAAAAAAGGGGTTTGCCTTGTTCCTACTTTTTGGTTAGTCTTGTATGTTTATGTGCATGTTGATTTTATTCTTTTATGAAAAATATAGGCATGAGAGCTGCCTTACTGCAGAGTATAATACGAGTATGGGACCTGTTATTCAGAATCCTTCAGACTTGGGGCTTTCAGGATAATGGATCTTTCCATAATTTGGATGTTCATACCTTAAATCTACTAGAAAATCATTTACACATTAAATAAACCCAACAGGATTGCTTCACCACTTATAAAGATTAATTATATCTCAGTTGGGACCAAGTACAAGCTGCTGTTTTATTATTACAGAGAAAAAATAAATCATTTTTAAAAAATTGGATTATTTGGATAAAATAGAGTCTGTGGGAAAGAGGCTAACGTGACGTCCTTTTACTTTTACTAACGGTCGCTGGTGTAATTTCGTAAGGACATAGACTCTGGTGCAACTTCGCACTCTAACGCCAGGTGAAATTTCCCTCTGGCGAAAGAGCGTTATTACACAAATTCACTAAGTTTTTGATTTTACTGACTGTTACCTCTATCGCCAGACTTGCCTGTGCCACCTCAGACCAGGCGAAGTTCAATGGAGTAGATAGGACTTACTTGAAATTTTGTTGAAAATTTTTCCAAGTCCCAAAAAATGCTGGCGTCTTTTCCTTTTTTCAGGGCGATAGCCTGAATTTATTTTAGGGTACCCAGCTTCCCCCCTACATTTCCTTACATATGGCACATAATGGGCACATGTTTTAGGCAATATAACAACTCTATTTTATTTTATTAAGGTTTCCCGGGCTTGTGTAGTGTAATGTATTAGCTGCAACATATACGTCCATTGTACTTTAACTGCACGCCACATGCAAATTAGCCAACGCTAGAGTAACTTCGAACTGCTGATCGTATTATCACTAGCGCAACTTCACAAGCATTTGGTACCCTGTTTGCAACTTTGGATCTTCTTGGATTAGCTTTGTCCGGGCGAATTGACGCCTGGCAAAGTGTTGCGATGTGCGCGTAGCCATCGCTGGTGGATTTTCAGAGGTAAGCAATTTACCCCCATGGGAGGCGGCCGTTCTGTAATTTGGAGCTTTCTGGATAGCAGGTTTCTGGATAACAGATCCCATACCTGTACCCCCTAATGATTTCTAATGACCAAATAAGCCTGAAAGGAATAGAATGCTTTTCTTTGTTTTACAGAACACCATCTAATAGCCTTGATTTATCCAACGGAGGGGGGGGGGAGCCGCCTGCATTTCAGATTGTTTAAAAAAATTCATAATCTTTTGGTATAATGTCCGTCTCAGACACCCAAGCGAAAATAATGATACAAATCCGGCTTTTTTTTTTTTTTTTTAAGCTACACGGCTGTTATAAAATATCCTTGTTCTGTGACCTGCAATTGCCCCGTGAGTTAAACTGCAATGGTTCATAAGAAAGAAATCGCCTATGGCAGAAAAGAAATAGACAGACATGCAAAGAATTTCAGATTAAATCCCTGCCATTATATATATACGCTTACCCCCCCCACAAGCAGAGTTAAATTTCACTAAAGTTGTCCGATTCTGCCTTCATTCAGCTGAAATCGCGCTCAGTCTTTTGTAGCAATATACATGTCAGTGTGGTTAAAGGGGAAAAAAAAAAGGTTCATCTATCAAGTTTAACAACTTTCTGGTGTAACTTCTCCGAGTGCTCATTGCTTATTCATGTGAAAGCGAGTCCGCCCAGCTCATTTCGAGTAAGGCTTGCTTCCCCTTTGTTGGTCGGCGAGGCTGTTATGGCAGCTGCAAATGGCTTCTCAAGTGACATTTGCTGACATTCAATGAAGTACATTTATCAGCATTGTTCTGTTCACCTCTATACAGACAATCCATTTTATTTTGTTCTTGATAGTAACCTCGTTTTTTCTTGCTTTTTTTTTTTTTTTTCCACGTCTCTGCTCTGAAAGTGATAAATGGCAAGGTGGCATATTTGCAGTTCTGTAAGAAAATGTCACTATGGAAAAATCCTTAATGGACTAAGTGTTGCTTTTCAGGTTTCAACTTGTCAGGCACAGAGAAATTCTAGAATTTTTTTTCCCCCCTCGTCCTCTACTTAATCCTCCATTCTTTGGAAGCAGAGAAGTCTTGGCAGAAACTAATTATAAGTTACACTGATCACAGCGGGACAGGCATACATCAGGTAAAATTCATCTGATCAAGCAGAAAAGATTTGCTTGTTTCTTTATATTGTGTACTTCATAGTTCAGGGGCTTATTGCGGAGATTTGCTCTAAATAGCTTATGCTACATTTACCCAGTGTTTAGACCTGTTTTTATACATAATAAACGCCGGGGCATATTGTTTTAAAATATTCGTATAAAAAAAAAAAAAAGAATTAAAAAATGTTGATTAAATGCCAGTGCTGGTTACAAACACACACTCAATAACTAATAGTATTTCTAGAAAAAATGTCCTCAGTTGATGTCTCTCTCTGTTCATTTCTGTTGCTTTTAAATTTGCCTGCCTTCTACTTCACTACCTACTTCTTCCACCCACAAATTCATTCCCTACTTGCCCTGCTTACTCCACTCTTCAGTTCTCTATTCTACAGCTCCACTGCCTACTTCTCCACCCACTGCTCCGCTACCTTTTCCTGCTGCCTACTACTCCATGCCCAACTTCCCTACCCAATGCTCCTAACCCTGTTTCTGCCTCCTACTGCTCCATTCCCTACTTCCCCACCCATCCACTATCCACTTTCGATGCCACTGTTCCAATGCCCACTTTCAACCAACTACTCCTCTTCTTTCTTTCCCTGCTTACCTATATTTACGTCTGATGCCTATTATTCCATTCCCTATGGCCTCACCAACTGCTCCTCCCCGGTCCCCATCTGCTGATGCACTGTCCACTACTCCAATAGCTACTTCCCACCAACTGTTCCTCTCCCTACTTTTGCTGCCCCTCTACCTATCTCTATTTACTTCTGTTGCCTAATGTTCCACTCCCTACTTTCCCACCAACTGTTGCACTACTTATTTCAGCTGCTGCTCATAGTCCAACTTCCCTTCCCCCTACTTCTCTATCTATGTCCATACTGACATACCCACTGCTCCACTATTTACTTCTGATGCCTAATGTGCCACTCCCTACCACCCACCCACTGCTACACTATCCACTTCTGATGCCCACTGGTCCAGTGGCTACTTCTCACCAACTGCTCCTCTCCTTACTTGTGCTGCACCTCTACCTACCTCTATTTACTTCTGATGCCTAATGTTCCACTCCCTACGGCCCTAACACCTATTTCTTGGTCCCCATCTGCTGCTATGTCTGCTGCCTACTGTTCAACTACTTACTTCCCCACATACTACACTGCGTCCTACTTTTTGCAGCTTCTACTTCACCCCCTACTTCCCCCCATCAACTATTCCTGCCTGTAGATGCCACAACAAGCAGACTATAGCAGTGGTACACAATAATACTGATAGACATCTAACAGGACAGTTAGATAAGAAAATTTGCCTTAAATATACTGAATTCATTAATTTGGTCAGGCAGAAATCAAGTCATGGGACTCAAATGACATCACTAAGCATAGCGTACTACTGATGACATCACTTCAAGTCCATTTCCAATTTACTGTATGTACACGATATATGCTCAGACTTGATGTGCATTAAAGCTTTGTCATATAAATAATAGAATAAAGATAGTCTGCCGTATATATTGATGTCCCAGTGAAAAGGCTCCTTGGCTATGTTGATCTTTACTAAGAGATATATTTTTCCTATAAGTTTCCTTATTGTATAGTGTAGCGCAATGCGTGGCCACTTGCAGCATAAATACTGATACTTATTTTAACAGCCTTCATTTTATTATAAGTTGCTTAAGTGGCTTGCTAAGTCTTAGCTTAAAAAATTAAATGTCAAATTAATGGGGCTCAATTACTAACGCCATGATTGAAAGTGCTGGAACCCTAAAGGGTAATATTGAATTGCCCATTCAATGAGTGGGAATGGTAGTGCAAGCTGGACTCTTTCCATTCTTCCAGATTAAAGGTGGCCATAGATGCAAAGATCCGCTCGTTTGGCAACATGTCAAACGAGCGGATCTTTCCCCGATATGCCACAAACATGGCTATATCGGGTGTAATCTGATTGTTCGGCCGTATGGCCGAACAATCCGATTACGATGTACCATGGGCTCCGGCGGGATCCGATCGACCAAACGACTGATCTCCGCCGGACGAAAGATGTTGGCACACACCACACACAATCCGAAAATCGTACGAATCGAGGATCTGTGTGTCTATGGCCAGCTTAAATAACAAAATCAACCTCCTACACACATCAGTCACATTTGAACCCACCTCTCAAACACTAACAAAATTCTTTAAATCAGAAAAGAGTCTCCCCAAAAATATTGTTTCCTTGTAACAAATATATGAGCTCAGATTCATTACTAAAACTAAAAAATATAGATTTGTATTTGCTTATTTAGCAATGTTTAAATGAAATGTTTTGCTTGGTTAAGTCCTTTTTCATTTTTAGGTGGATTCAGAGTTTCTATAAAATTCTTGCAAAAAACGATTTATTGACAATGTTATATGGAGAAAGTTCATAGGGTAGGCGTAGAAATCTTAGATGACTTTGTCATCATTTTGACTTCATTAAGCCATGCTACTTGAATAATTATTTAAACTTGAGTCTCATTTCATTTATAAATACATATGTTCAGCACAAACTTTCTACATGAAATGAAAACAGTTTAAAAATAAACCTAAAAAATAAGCACTAATAGATGTGCACCCAAAGGACCTATTTATAAAACATCCAGGAAGCAACATTGTCAACAAGATTTACTTGTTTTTGTAACAAGTAAAACATTGATGAGTACTTCTCTTGCTTTGCCAAACAGAAGATCTTTACCGTCTCATGGGAAGTAATGAGTGATGGGCAAATTTCTCCCGTTTGCTTCACTGAAAAATTTGTGAATTTCCTGCGAAATTCGGGAAATGGTGAAAAATTCACGAAAAATTTGTGAAACTCGAAAATTGACACCCGCATCAATTTTGACGCCAGTGTTAAAGTCAATGGGCATCCAAATAGTGTTAACGCGTGATGATTTTGACACAATTGACTTTTTGGACCCGCGTCCAAAATTTTTTGATGCTGGCGAATTTTCGTGGGATTTTTCGCCCATCAGTAGAAGTAATGGAATTTGGAAGATTTGAGTTGATGAAGTCCTTTCATTGATAGTTTGGTGGAAGAGGAAGTCAAAGTTGTTTAAAAATATGGCAGAATGGGATATTGAATTTGGGTTGAAGTGGAAAGAAAAAGTTTAAGGATAATTACATGTAATAGAGCAACTTGCATTGTGCTTACACCAGCATCATTTCAGTCTCATTATGTTGTATCTTGACACTAGTGAATCAATACACTGGTGCTTGTGCCCTTCCACCTTTTACCTTTAAACCGATGGATTCTGTCACAGGAAGACATGTTTTTTTTCAAAATGCATCAGTTAATAGTGGTGGTCCAGCAGAAATCTGTACTGTAATCAGTTTTTCTAATTTATTTTAAATTTAATGTTGAAACCTGACATGGGGCTAGACATATTGTCCGCTTCCCAGGTGTCCCCAGTTATGTGACTTGTGCTCTGATAAACTTCAGTCTCTCTTTACGGCTGCACTGCAAGTTCGAGGGATATCATCCCCTCCCTTTACGCTCCAGCAACCCATCTGCAGAACAATGGGAAGGTTACCAGATAACAGCTCCCTGGTAGATATAAGAACAGCACTCAATAGTAAAAATCCATGTCACACTGCGACTCCTTCAATAACATTGGTTAGGAGAAACAATGGCCTGTCAGAAAGCAGTTCCAAAATGACCTGAGATGGCGCCTACACACCAATACTACAAAAAAATTCATTTGTTGGGTTAGGAATTACATTTTACATTGTAGCGTGAAGTATTTGCAGTGTAAACAGTGTAATTTAAAAATAAAAACTACCCTATAAATATCATCAATCCTTTGAATCATTCCAATGAGAGTTTGCCACCAACCTGGTGGAAACCATTTCTGATGAACAATTGCACCAAAATTTAGTCATTCATCAGACTCGTTTTGGATTGGAGTATGAGCATTGTGGAGTAGCTTCTACCTACTATGTTTAAAACATGGTGTCAAATCTCAAAATATTGCCTTTCATACAAATCCCATCTGAATAAAACCATAATTGTTTTCACATGATTCCTACTAGCAGCAATGGAGGGAGTTTTTGGGAGTTTCTACAAATTGTTGATCATAGAAAAACTCTGTTCCCCAATTTCCCAATATAACTTCAGCTCAAACTTGTGCTTTTAGAAGGCAGAATGGGTTGATATTGTTGCCTTTTACACCCAGCATTCCCAGACAGTAATTCAATAACAGCTTGAGGGCAGCAAGTTGGAACATCCGTCAACTACAAAATACACTGACTTCAGGGGTGAGCCAATTCTTTCTTCTATTTAATTTTTAATAAATAAAAAATAAGTGTCTAAATGAAACACATTTAAGCTTGTTATACCCTCCGGGTATCAATCATTTCCACATCAGAAGAATATATATAGATGTCTTTGCATATTAGTCGGTCTCACCTTCCAAGTACAGAATGTCATCTTTAGACTTAACACTGACAGGCTGTTCGGGGTCATGCTGTTTTAGCAAACAACTTCAACTGTAAGTCAACTGCAAGTTTCCATGAACTCAAACTAAAAATCCGTATAACACCTTCTTTGTGAAAATCTATAATATTATAAAAGTGCATAAAGCAGTCTCCGGTAACCTGGATTTCAACAATTCTTACTTTTTAATTGCAGCTCTTTTAAGGTCAAGGCTAACTTTAGTGGTGGTGTTACCCGGGGCAAGGTCTCCTTATTTATGACTGTCCGATCTAGAGCCTTTCAGCCTGTACAGAAACATGTTTTTTCTTAAAAGACCATCCAAGGCTGGATTTGACAGACCTTAAAAGAAACTTGTTGCAATAATATTTGCAAAATTCAAATCTGATAACTATGTTTGAAGACAAGTGCTATGATGGGTGGTATTGTTTATACATTGTGATTAGCCTTACTTTGGGTACATACTATTTTTTGCATAATTTCTAGTCTGAAAGTTCAGAAAGCAAGCAAATTAGAATTAGAAGTAAGCCATGGTTTGTCTTTGGTTGGTGTAACATCCTCATTAGTGATGTATGGGTCAGGAGAAACTCAACCTGCACCCAACCCTAACCCGCAAAACCTCCTACCCAAACCTAACCAACAAAATGTTGCCATCATAGGACCCTCACTTAACTGGTATCCACATCTTCTCTCTCTGTACGCTACTTCAATTAACACTTCGGGTTCCAAGACAGGAAATCTTCAGAAGCAGTGGAGGAATGTACTTCTTCAATCTGGCACACACCCAACCATAAACTGGTTGAGTAAATTTCATACCAAACCCACCCAACCAGTGGTCAACCCAGGGGTCACCGCAGGTTTCTGGTTGACCCACAAATCACTAATCCTGATGCCTAGCCTCCACTTGCACCTACATGATCCAACCGCACCATTATTCCTTGCTCTGAACAGCAATTTTCCATTTGAATTTGTATTCTTTGGCTGCTAGGTTGTAACAAGTTTGTCTTCTTTGGTAATCACTATCAATATCCACCTTGGATTTGGGCAATATGGCTGCATTATCTCATCTACGCTGTTGCAAATAATGTGAAGAGACGGTAACCTTTATTGCTGTTCAAGTGATTTCAGGGTGATTCTCAAAGAGAATATGGGATGGTGATTTGGAGAATTTTTGTGCCAGGTGTTTGGGCTACAATAACTCATGGCAGGCAAAACACCCTAAATTGCCTTAATGGTTTGGTGTTAATTACCATTTCATACTTTACAATTTAGGATTAAAGTATTTCCTAATTAGAAAGCTCATTTCTCCATGGCATATAATTAGGCTTCGCTAGTTCCACAAGAATTAATTTTACATTTAAAAGCAGTACAGGTTTGGGATCCATTATCCGGAAACCTGTTATCCAGAATGCTCCGATTAAGGACTGGCCATCTCCAATAGATTCCATTTAATCCAAATAATCCAAATTTCCTTTTTCTCTGTAATAATAAAACAGTGCCATGTACTTGATCCCAACTAAAATATAATTAATCCTTATCGAAAGAAAACCCAGCCTATTGGGTTTATTTAATGTTTAAATGATTTTCTAGCAGACTTAAAGGGGTGGTTCACCTTTAAGACAGCTTTTAGTATGTTATAGAATGGCCAATTCTAAGCAACTTTTTAACTGGTTTTCATTATTTTTTATAGTTTTATAATTATTTGCCTTTTTCTTCTGACTCTTTGCAGCTACAAAGGTATTGTTATTGCTACTTTTTATTAATCGTCTTTCTATTCCGACCTCTCCTATTCATATTCCAGTCTCTTATTCAAATCAATGCATGGTTGCTAGGGGAATTTGAGCCCTAGCTACTGGATTGCTGAAAATGCTAATTGAAGAGCTGCTGAATAAAAAGCTAAAATGAACGCAAAAACTGTAAATGATAAAAAATGAAAACCAATTGCAAATTATCTCAGAATATCACGCTCTACATCATACTACAAGTTATTGCAAAGGTGAACAACCCCTTTAAGTTATGAAGGTCCAAATTACAGAAAGATCCATTATGCGGAAAGCCCCAGGTCCCATGCATTCTGGATAACAGGTCCCATACCTGTTACTGCTAATATAATGGGACTTTTTGCAAAAATATAATTTTTTCTATGCACTTTATACAAGCTGTGTGAGTGGTGAGTCAGTCCAAGTCAATACTGAATTATTGAAGTTGGTTGTGTGTTGTTGCTAAAGTCCAATAACAGACAATGAGTGCAACTGGACCAAGGCAAACTTTGACATTGTTATGCACTAAACTAACTGACAACCGTTATCTACTGTCCACCCACTGTGCTGCAACAAGCTCCCTGGTACCTACCACCCCATTTGTTATTTTATATGGACAGAAACTATTGTCTAAGATGTGGTTGATGCCTGTCCTTGGTGAAAAAAATGTCCCAGCGTAGTTGTTGATCACCATTTCGTTCCTGGCCTTGGCAGGTTGCATTAAGGAAAACAAACTCCCAATTAACCAAGGATATAATCTGTATTATAATGCCCCACAGGTGGCATTTGCATTCCAAAAGGTCAGGTGTTGTGTAGATTTAATGACATACTAATGCTTAAACACAAGTTGTTCTTATGTTAAAGGGTTTTCTATTCAAGACTGTGACCAAATGCAGGATATTGTTTGTAGCAGGTTGGGGGAAGCATTTGACCTGCAGCAACCTTCTCAAAAGAGTTCCTTTTTGGAGAAGAACATTTTAGAAACAAAACAGCACTGCATGTCGCTTATAAATAGAATAAAAGAGTAATTACAGTGGTCATTATTACACGATGAATATACATTTTATAGAAAAAAAAAGAAAACTATTTTAATATAATTATATAATATAAATTGTGCTAATTTTCAGCTACCTGAAGATCTGAAATTTGTGGCAGTACTATCCTAAAGTAGGGTAACTTGAATTTAGTCAATGATGGAATTGTATGTTCTTACCAAAGTACGATTGGTTCACGGCAATGAACGAGTCATGTAATAAACCATAAACAGAGAATAGGGAACACAAGTGAATCCATATCATGTTTCTGCATTTTCTGGGGCTGAGAATGAATTAACTCTATCTGGTGTGCAGGAGATACCTGCCTCCTGTTCATAGTTTGTTGTATAAACAGTCATATGAAAAAGTTTGAGAACCCCTCTTAATTCTTTGGATTTTTGTTTATCATCGGCTGAGCTTTCAAAGTAGCAACTTCCCTTTAATACATAACATGCCTTATGGAAACAGTATTATTTCAGCAGTGACATAAAGTTTATTGGATTAACAGAAAATATGCAATGTGCATCCTAACAAAACCAGACAGGCACATAAATTTGGGCACCCCAACAGAAATATTACATCTATACTTAGTTGAGCTCCTTTTGCAAATGTAACAGCCTCTAGGCGCCTCCTATAACCTTTGATGAGTGTCTGGATTCTGGATGGCGATATTTTTGACCATTCGTTCATACAAAATCTCTCCAGTTCAGTTAAAGGGATACTGTCATGGGAAATTTTTTTTTCAAAATTAATCGGTTAATAGTGCTGCTCCAGCAGAATTCTGCACTGAAATCCATTTCTCAAAAGAGCAAATAGATTTTTGTATATTCAATTTGAAATCTGACATGGGGCTAGACATATTGGCAATTTCCCAGCTGCCCCAAGTCATGTGACTTGTGCTCTGATAAACTTCAATCACTCTTTACTGCTGTACTGCAAGTTAGAGTGAGATCATCCCCCTCCCTTTTTCCCCCCAGCAGCCAAACAAAAGAACAATGGGAAGGTAACCAGATAACAGCTTCCTAAAACAAGATAACAGCTCCCTGGCAGATCTAAGAACAGCACTCAATAATAAAAACCCATGTCCCACTGAGACACATTCAGTTACATTGAAAAGGAAAAACAGCAGCCTGCCAGAAAGCATTTCTCTCCTAAAGTGCAGGCACAAGTCACATGACTGGGGGCAGCTGGGAAATTGACAAAATGTCTAGCCCCATGTCAGATTTCAAAATTGAATATAAAAAAATCTGTTTGCTCTTTTGAGAAATGGATTTCAGTGCAGAATTCTGCTGGAGCAGCACTATTAACCGATTAATTTCGAAAAAAAAATTTCCCATGACAGTATCCCTTTAACTGAACTGGAGAGATTTTGTATGAACGAATGGTCAAAAATACCGCCATCCAGAATCCAGACACTCATGGATGTCAGTGCAGAATTCTGCTGGAGTAGCACTATTAACTGATGCGTTTTGGAAAAAACATGTTTTCTGATGACAGGATCCCTTTAAATTTGATGGCTGCCAAGCATGGACAGCCTGCTTCAAATCATCCCATAGATTTTCCATGATATTCAAGTCGGGGGACTGTGACGGCCATTCCAGAATATTGTACTTCTCCCTCTGCATAAATGTCTTTGTAGATTTCAAAGTGTGTTCAGGGTTATTGTCTTGTTGGAACATCCAACCACTGCGTAACTTCAATTTTGCGACTGATGCTCGGACATTATCCTGAAGAATTTGTTGATATTGGATTGAATAATCCGACCCTCGACTTTAACAAGGGCCCCAGTCCCTGAACTAGCCACACAGCCCCACAGCATGATGGGACCTCCACCAAATTTGACAGTAGGTAGCAGGTGTTTTTCTTTGAATGTGATGTTCTTCATCCGCCATGCAAACCACTTTTTGTTATGACCAAATAACTAAATTTTTATCTCATTATCTAAAGCACTTTGTTCCAAAATGACTGTGGCTTGTCTAAATGAGCTTTTGCATACAACAAGCGACTCTGTTTGTGGCGTGAGTGCAGAAAGGGCTTCTCATCACCCTGCCATACAGATGTTCTTTGTGCAAATTGTGCTGAATTGTAGAACAATGTACAGATACACCATCTGCAGCAACACATTCTTGCAGGTCTTGGGCTTGTCTGTAACCTTTCTCACAATCCTCCACATATCCCACTCCTGTATTTTTCTTGGCCTGCCAGTCCTGGGTTTTACAGCAACTGCGCCTGTGGCCTTCCATTTCATGATTACATTCCTTACAGTTGAAACTGACAGTTTAAACCTCTGAGATAGCTTTTTGTACCCTAAAACATGATACTGAAAAATCTTTGTTTTTAGATCTTTTGAGCGTTGCTTTGAGGATTCCATGCTGTCACTCTCCAGAGGAGAGTCAAACAGAAGCGCAACTTGCAATTGACCATCTTAAATACCTTTTCTCATGATTGGACACACCTGCCTACGAAGTTCAAGGCTTAACCAGCTAATCCAACCAATTTGGCGTTGGCAGTAATCAGTATTGAGCAGTTACATGCATTCAAATTAGCAAAATGACAAGGTTACCCTAATAACAGCCAGTTTTTCACATTTGATTTAATTTAATACAACTGAATACTGCTTCACTAAAAATCTTTGTTCAGAAAACACCCCAGTACTGGGAAATGAAAGACATACCACTGTTATCTTTTTTATTGAAAGTGGAGTAAATTATTATTCAGGCTGAGAGGGGTTCCCAAACTGGGGGGTAAAACTGCCAGTGTCAGATGCAGGAACAGGATCTTTACAGAACTGGCCTCAGGGACTAGTAGTATGAGCCTGGAGGAAGCAATACAAATACTAAATGAAAAACTGGAAACAGGTATTGACCAACTAAGCAGTGCATCTAGGAACTTCAAACTGAGGCCTAAAGTCAGGGCATCTCAAAATTCATCACTGGCTCTTTAAATCTGGCAATTACGGCACAGTGAAATTCCCTACTCCCTGAGCGTAAGGGTAAATCCATACAGAATGACATGGCCTTGTGCTTAATGCTGCAAAACAAACAGAACCTCTACATCACCTTTACATTAGACGCCACAAAGAAAAAAACCTCTGCATGGAAGATACCAATTATTTATATTCGAAAGATCTTTTACAAACACTCATGAACACTTGTTCCAATACGAAGTTAGTAAACAGCAAATACATTAACCTGAACACGTTGTATACATAGCTCTTTCAGTTGATTAAACTGAGGGGTCTGCAATTCCTGTAGCATGTGTCAGTCATAAGGTAGAGCAAATGGAAGGTCTCATGGTGGGCCCCCCGTCCTACAAATCAACACTCAAGCAGCCGATGAAAGAAAAATCAGCAATTTATTATATATTTATAATATTCAAACAGAGGGTCACTTTGAAATATTTCATGCTTCAAAACAGATATTTAGGGGCACATTTACTAAGCTCGAGTGAATGATTAGAATAAAAAATACTTCGAATTTCAAAGTATTTTTTTGGCTACTGCGACCATCGAATTGGCTACTTCGACCTTCGACTACGACTTCGAATCGAACGATTCGAACTAAAAATCGTTCGATAAATCCTTCGATATTTGAAGTTGAAGGATTTTACTTCGACGGCCGAATAGCGAGGGTTAATTAACGACCCTTAGTAAATGTGCCCCTTGATGTATTGGTGCTGGGTGCAGAATAGTGTCAGGACTTCTCTAATCCATCCCATTCTGTGTAGCTTCAATGAGAAATTCCAATTTTAAATGAGAACTAAAGCCTAAAAACAAATATGGCTAGAAATGCAACATTTTATAAACTAAACTTACTGTGCCAGCCAAAACGTTTAGAATCTCTATAACTGTAATGATTCAGGCCTTCAAAGTTGTGCCAAGGGGGTCACCATCTTGGATTTTTACCTGTCATCAAAACACCCTTAAAAAATGTACAGGAAGATTGGTATCAGTAGCCAAAGTGGATCTGTCGGATGCAACCATTGCTCTTTGTGTGGAACCCCCTGCTTTGTGGCTTCCCAAACTGCTGTTGTCTGGTGACCCCACTTCATCAGTTGACCAGTAAATAATAAGTGACCCTATCATTGCTACATTTTATACACAATCTGATAAGTTGTCCCAAAGTCTTAATAAAGAGATTGGTGGAATTTGGTCTATCGCCTGTGTTAACAAATTGGCCATGGTCCAATTATTTGGTTTTAAAATAAACAACCAACACGTATTGTATGCGTATTGTATGTATATACCTATTGGAGACTCACAAATGATCTATTCTAGAGATTCATCATGTATAGTATCATATAAGGTAACTTACTGGTTTCCGCGGGGTACACAGTCTACCTTATCTTCTTTTTACCCTTTAATAGGTGGTACTCGCTAATAATATTAGCTCACCTAAACCGTGTTCTGTAAATGAACTTTTTTCCTTTTAAACCAAGTAATCCTGTGACCTGGATCTGGTTGCCTTTTTGTTTGTGGCCTCCTGCTTGCTTTTCCAGTTTCAGACAATTTTGTTTGCCGGCTGTAATTGCTGCTCTTTGACAGTGGAATTCAAGGCTCAGGCTTCTCTTTCTTTCAGCTAGACAATGGGTCTGCCAGCGATGCATAGCTTCTGTATATGGAATATGGGCAGTTCCAGGAACGTCAAATAGATTGTTACCAGAATTTAATTACATGATGGTGATTCATTTTCAGCAACAAGATCTTCTCTAATCCTTAGAGATTAATTGGGGGGGGGGTTATGACAACTGTACTTGATTGTTCAGCCTTTTCACAGCAATGACCATGACACAACACTCTGAATTGTAAATCAATTTGGCAAAAAAGTCTAAGTAAAGGGATTTCCTTATTTCTTCCAAATTTCGTACCTGGGAGCCTTACACTGAAAAGGATTGCAGGTTGCAATACTGTATGTATAGAGTTTCCTCAGTATATCATTTCTATATTTTCAGGCAGCCGCAGGGCCCTTTCCTTTATGACTAGTACAAGGTATAATACTGAATCATCTTGTAGCTTCAGTGTCTACTGTACAGTCTTACAAGGGAAAGCCGCCATTTGTAACAAATCTCAAAATATGAAGACTGTTATAGTCTTTCAGGGTCGGGTAGACCTGCTTCCACTGAAATCCTCAGTGTTGCCTTTTGACCTACCCCTGGCCCTGTTCATGGCTCCAAAAAGAAAAAAACAAGACATGCAACAAGGTACACTCTGGAAAAGATGGGCAGATGGGGGTTGCGGCAGCAGGTGCATTTCACGGCTGGGGTTTCCGACGTTGTAGTCTTTAGTGCTATTCTTGTTCACCTGGAAGCTAGCAAAATGAAGCACAAATACAAAACACCAAGTCAGATTTATGTTTGAAATTAATTCAAAGTCTCTTAGTGCCCATAATTTCAGTTGCTAGGCATCTCAATGATATCTATGATATCTATGCAAGTATGATGCACCTATCAATGTTGGCTGCTATGGGAACCTTGGAGCTACCACCACTTTCAACGTGGAGGTAGCTCCATGTTTTCCCAGCATCAATAGAGGCACTTGCTCATGATTAATCAGAACAGATTGGTGCAAGTGGAAGAAGAGGCTTTGGACGCAAGACTCTTTAATTAATTACATCCATTTGAGCAATGACCATGTCCCACTACTACAACTGTGGTTGTGTCTACTTCTTTTCTTCCAAAAACTAGCAGGCCTGTCCTGATTTATGACAGAGATTCTAACTATCAATGGGTAACTATACAATGAGTTTTAGATGGGATCTTTGCCCTGTAACAGAGAATTTTGTCAAGTGAGAACGTGCTAAAGTACTAAAAAGTGCTAAAGTGAAGATGCTTTACCATCATGGCAATTCTAATTGCATCTCGTTTCATTGCAACTTTGCGATCATCCACCTAATAACCAACGATGCATCCACTTGGTCAAAACTTCCACTGCCCTAATTATAAATGGCTTTTTTAGGCTGAAACCTGCACTCATTTATACTGTAATAGCGTCATTAAAGCTAGGAAAGCAAAGCAACAGCATGATCATTCTAAATTAAATTTCCATAAGGCAAATTTAAAAATTAATTTGTTTTTCAGCCTAGAATGCTTAGGCCCTTCAGGATTCCTACCCAACAAGGTTATTATACAGAGTTGCCTTTTTGTTTGGCCTCTATATTTAAAAAGCTATTTATTTGTCTCTTTCTATAGTTTTATATCATCTCCACTCTGCTTTTAATCCAGCCTTTGCCAGCTCTATCACAACAGGTCTTAGCACCAAAACTCTTAGAGCAGTGGAAGGATGGATGTTTTGGCTGGAAATTTGTACAAAGGCTTTTATTAAAATGTCTCCATTCAGAGCAAGGCATTCACGGGGTTGCACCCGTGGACCCATGTCTCTATTAGCAAGCATTTTACATTTTCCATTACCTGTATAAATAGAATCACAACCTGAAATTTCCAGAGAACACTCAAGAGCGAGCAAGCAGGAGGCCAGAGCATTCAAAGACAAGAAAATGGCTAATCATGTTGAATGTCGTACTAGAAAATGTATGGATACTTAGTGGTCATTTATATTTTGTTAGTTTAAAAAGTTTATAATATTCCAAAGTACCAACCACGGAACCAATTTATTTGAATTATAATCCTGCTTTGCCAAACCAACTAAAATAAATTGCAGGAAAGAACTGAAGAAAAAGGCAGGACTGCAAAAAAAGTATTTTGGCTCCTGTTAATTTATAAAGGAGAGTATCAATTTGTTTAAAGGTTACAAAGTGAACTCCCTGCAAAGTGCACACTTTAATGATCACATACTTGTTTAAACTTTTTATCACAAATAAAAAAACAAAGTTGAAGAATGATGTTGATTTGTAGAAACTTTATGGATTTTTTTTTAATATGAAAAGCTTTCTGCTGTTTAAGGACTTGAAAACATTAACTAAATACAGTATATCAGTTATCCCCAACCAGTAGCTCATGAGCAACATGGTGCTCTCCAACCCCTTGAATGTTGCTTTCAGTGGCCTCAAAGCAGGTGATTATTTTTTAATTCCAGACTTGGAGGCAAGTTTTGGTTGCATAAAAACCAGGTGTACTGCCAAACGGAGCCTCCTGTAGGTGAACAGTCCACATAGGGGCTACCAATAGCCAATCACAGCCCTTATTTGGCACCACCCAGGAACTTTTTCCCTGCTTGTGTTGCTCCCCAACTCTTTTTAAATCTGAATGTTGCTCACGGGTGAAAAAGGTTGGGGACCCCTGCAGTATATCATTTCCTATTGTTCTTAATGGAAAAGTTCATCCATTTTCTGAAATATTAAGTGAGAGAAACAGGCTGTCATCTAATGGAACACAAAACAAAAGTCAACAATGGCCATTTTTATTGGTGCCGGCATCTTTTGAAACAGCAATCTATAGGTTTGGATTTTTTTATGTCGAGGAAATAGAGGAAAACTATGCACTGAGAACTTAGTTGTGTTCTGACCTTGGGCAAAGCACTCATGTTCAGCATACGTTTTTTCTTGAAAAGAAAAAATGTCTGAACTGAACTCAATGATATATTCATGTATTTCTCTTGTGCTAAGGGAGGTGCAATTAACTAATTCCAAAACTGATGCACATTACTTATGTCAGGATATATATATATATATATATATATATATATATATATATATATATATATATATATATATATATATATATATATATATATATATATATATATATAGCTGAAGTAGGAACGCACAACCAAAAGGGTAATCAAAATGCTGGGTGCCAGGCCGTAAAACTTTTACAAACATCTCCATTGTGGACAGCACTCCATAATCAAATAAACTGAATAAAGCATTAGATCATTGAAAGGTTTATTTGGTGGACCAACGTTTCAATTCCGCACAGGAATCTTCGTCTCACCCTGACGAAGATTCCTGTGCGGAATTGAAACGTTGGTCCACCAAATAAACCTTTCAATGATCTAATGCTTTATTCAGTTTATTTGATTATGGAGTGCTGTCCACAATGGAGATGTTTATATATATATATATATATATATATATATATATATATATATATATATATATATACATACAAATACAAGAGTCCTCTGCACTCAACCCATTATCAATATATTTAAGACAGAGACATTTTGTGTATACTGCTACTGAAAAATGCCTTACCCTTTAAACAAAACAGGAATTGTTTGTCCATATATTGCAATATATTTAAGCTGGCCAACTACGTCAAAGTCATCCAATATCTGGCCAGTCCTATGCTTGATTTTCATCTGATTCATTAAGAATTCTATTGCTTCATTATACATTTTACAAAGGGACTAAGTTTTACCTTAAGTTATACAGGAGCAGCGACCAGCTCCATGTTGTAGCTCCCACTTTTCCCAACTATAGTCAGGTGATCCCACTGGTGTCTAATAAAAGGGCAGCCAAGTTTGGGAGTTTTACTTTGAAAGCAGCAAGTTAAGTTGCAGGTAAAACGTAGTCCCTTTGTAAAATGTATTATAAAGCAATAGAATTCTTAATGAATCAGATGAAAATTGAGCATAGGACTGGCCAGATATGGGATAACTTTGACGTAGTTGACCAGCTTAAAGGGATACTGTCATGGGAGAATTTTTTTTTTCAAAATGAATCAGTTAATAGTGCTACTCCGGCAGAATTCTGCACTGAAATCCATTTCTCAAAAGAGCAAACAGATTTTTTTATATTCAGTTTTGAAATCTGACATGGGGCTAGACATATTGTCAATTTCCCAGCTGCCCCAAGTCACGTGACTTGTGCTCTGATAAACTTCAATCACTCTTTACTGCTGTACTGCAAGTTAGAGTGATATCACCCCCTCCCTTTTTCCCCCCAGCAGCCAAACAAAAGAACAAAGGGAAGGTAACCAGATAGCAGCTCCCTAAGGCAAGATAACAGCTGCCTGGTAGATCTAAGAACAACACTCAATAGTAAAATCCCATGTCCCACTGAGACACATTCAGTTACATTGAGAAGGAAAAACAGCAGCCTGCCAGAAAGCATCTCTCTCCTAAAGTGCAGGCACAAGTCACATGACCAGGGGCAGCTGGGAAATTGACAAAAAAAAGAGGTATTTCACAGTGATCCAATTCGGTCTTTAAATTTTCAGTGCCATATTTATAGATCCCCTCTCTATATCCAAATATCTACAAATTCACCTATTGGGGTAAGCATTTGTAATGTAAGTATCCCAATTTTGGAAATTCTTTCATCTCAAGCTATCTTTAAATAACAAAACCATGCATTCTATACTGAGCAAGTACTGTGTAGTCTCAAATCCTTGGTATACATTCTTTTTCTTACAGCTCAGAGAATAATCATGCACTAAGTGTGACTTGATCCAACATGAAATAAAAGGCTTCTGTCTAAATTTCCACCTCTGATTTGTGTCTGTGATCTTGGCAGGCCTGTGTTTGCCTTATTAATGTCAGTAAACCTATTGTTTAGCAAATGGTGGATCTTCAGTAAGTTGCTGTAGTCTGAGCAAACATTAACAGTAGCAATGCATTTCCCAGGCCAAACAAAAGTTTTCACAGTTTGTGGATCATCAACTTATGTCAGCACAGTTTTCCCAGTATTAATGTGTGTTATGATGGAGTATCATCTTGTGTAAAGGAAAATCTCTATAAGTCTTGAAACATTAGTTCCTCTTTTATTCTGAACATGTAGTTCAATTTGTCATTTTTAAGACATCTTTTCGGACTAGCCTGATATTCAATGATCTGCATTTTTTATATTTTTACAAAAAAAATGTTGGCAGCAAAATAGCTAAACAACAGTTCTGCCCATTCCCTGCACCATTTAGCCTCAATTCTTCTGTGAAATATAGTGTGGTCTCTGTTGGCTTCTACACGCTGTAGGCAAGGATACGACGCTTTACACTATACTTATTTAAACTCTTAAAATTTGCCTTTATCTATCCCAGATAAAGTGAGACCCCCTGAAACACTGGCTTTTTGCAGGTCTGTAGCACTAATAAAAGGGTATAAACTTTGTCTTGTACCACCCAGTAGCTGAAAAAGTTTTATAGAGAGAAGGGTATTATTGCATCAGTTGTGAGTTTATCATTATTATTATTAATATATAATAAACAAATCATTATTCATAAATGCTTTTAATAAACTTAAGGACAAAGCAAGCAGATATGTAGAAGAGAGCAACCAAGCTATGGGCATTAAGTAGTCTTCTGCTCGGTTAATGGTCTCCTCTGAAAGACTTGCAAGATACCTTTGGAGAACATGAAAGGCAACTAGGGACACTGTAGCATTATGCTCTGAATATTATTATGGTCCAACTGACTTTGGGGAAGAAACATCCACTCATGACCACAATCAGTACCTTTGGGTTGAAAAATGACAGCTGTCCATGAAGTTCAACCCTTAATATCTATCTATCCATCTATCTATCTATCTATCTATCTATCTATCTATCTATCTATCTATCTATCTATCTATCTATCTATCTATCTATCTATCTATCTATCTATCTATATACACACACACACACACACACACACACACACAAATATATATATATATACACACATACATGTACAGATATATTGATACCCTTGCATCTATACATAGAAATAATATATATACAATGTAGATAAATATAGCTTTGGATATTAGACTTGGTGACTTATCTCCCTGAACTGCCCTCCCGCTGGCTAGAATGAAAATCGTCGGCGGGGTGGCTCTTGGAGCAATTCATTTTCCGAAGTCACCCAAACTTCCTGCAACTTTGGGCGACTTCGGAAAACGAATTCTCTGCCCTTCACTGCCTTCACTGTGAAAATCCAGTAGGACATACTTACACACTAGTTGTACTGTACCATATATGATAGTTTTAATTAGCTACACTAGCTTTGAATGTTTATTATTATCTCTATTCAGACTCTCCTTGGGCAAACAAAAAGTAGTTCAAGGGGAGAGGCGCAGAGCCAAAAAGTAAATATGTTCAGACAGTGGTGTAACTATAGAGGAAGCAGACCCAGGGGGTCACAGGGGGGCCTACGGAACAGGAGAACATGAACTGCAGGTTTTGCTTCCTCTATAGCTAACAAGAAAAAAAAACCCCTCCACAGCAGCTCTCTTACCTGAGGCAGGGAAGCTCAAGTCGACACTGGGAGGGGAGTGGGTAGAGGGGTGGTTGGGAGAGAAAGTTGGGAGGATGGGGAAAGAGTGCCCCCAACCCCCTCTGGCGATGAAGAGGTGAGTGCTGTGGCCCGTGGGGAGAGCTGGGGGCGGCAAAAGGAAGTTCACCTTGTGTTTATTCGGTCAGAAAAAACAGGTAACGTTTCAGGCTAAATCTCGCCCTTTCTCAAGGGTAGGAAAGTTTGACCTCCCCTTTCTAGTTAAGCAGTGGGATGACAGGGGCTAACTGTAAGGACTAACCCTGGTGGTTTAGTGGCTGGCGGGGATGCCGTCGCGCCTCCAGCTGGGACACCTGTCGCGCCTCTGGCAGGGACGCTCACCATGCCTCAGGTGGGGGCGCCTGCCGCATGCATCTGCTTCACTTCTGCACTGGTTCCTCTATGGCGCGCGGCGCACACTTCCGTGTTTTACAATCTGGCTTGGTGATATCATCGCACATTGGCGACATTCAAAGGAATTTAAAGGAGTTTTGAATGAAAACTGATTCCAGTTGTTAGGTCTAACTTTTTTAGTTCCTGGGTGGTTATTCCTGTTTGTTTTTACTGGTTTTGACCCTTGCCTGCCTGCCTGGTTATTCCAAACTCTCCAATCCTGATCCTTGCCTGTCTGCCTGATTATTCTGAACTCTCCAAATCAGATCCTAGCCTCTCTGACCACGTTATTCCGTTTGGTTCCTCCTGAGTTGTGGCCATCCGTCCAAAATCCTTGTTAAGTAATCGTGCCCCTTTGCTCGTCCAGAACTCTTGCTAGGCTCCTCTCTTATTAAGACCTGGCGGCATCCGATTAGTGGAGGTCTCCTCCCAAAGTGAAAGGCAGCTGCTACAGGTGGAAGTGGAGCCAAGACCAAGGAGCCTAGCACTTGTTCTGGCTTTAGGGTGCTGATGACTCTAAAAGTCAAGAAGGGCCACTACATCCTAAAAAATTCCTGATACTTTCTGCTTAGAACAGGGGAATACGTTTGCTGGCACAGCTTCCACTACCAGCTATGAGAAAAGCTAAGGCAGGCAACATAAAAATGAAACAAACTGTCATACTTTCAAACTCTATGTGTTTTGGTCCATTATGTCATTTGTGGTGCTTTATGGATAACAATCATATCTTTAAGTAAGGCTGTTATAGGAGTATACACGTGTGTCATATATCTTTCCCACGGGTAAGCTGGGTCAAAGACATTGGCTACAAATTGATAGGTTAGTTAGACGGCCTCGTGGAAACCCTTGTTATTACCCCTCTCTCACACAAACATGTGTTAAATGGCATTGTATGCTTACAGAGCAATTAAAAAGGCATTCTTCATGAAACTGATATGCATTCTATTTAAAGGTTTCTTTGGGCGTCACCTAATTTCAGAATCCTTTCAGAAATGTTTCGGCCCTATCACTCATTCCACCTGATTAAAAAATACACTTTCTATTCATATCAAAAGGAGCATTGTTCTGTCTGTGTATTAAAGAGACACTTCGCTTGGGTTACATTTAGTAAAATACAACGATAATACAACAGTGGACTTTGCTGCACCCATCTGGGAAACTTGCATTAATAAAATGGCTTGTACTGAAATAATATTCTTCTGCCCTGTTAATATTATATCAGCGTGTTAAAGACCAATGGAAGATTAGAAGCCTAAAAAGATAGGTTTATGTGCAGGGTACACAGGCACACAGCCCTCTTGCAAATTTTCTCTGTACAGGTCTGTTGGTCTTGGTAATGGTGTTTTTACCAGAACTGACAAAGAATCGGGTAGAAAGGAGGGTTGTCAGTGGTACTTTCTTTACATAAAGTCATACCGGGATGTAGCAGGTCCACTTTTATTTCATTTGCTCATTTATAACTTGGGGAGGGCATTCTAAGCAACGTGTTGGTGTTTGTAGGAGAAAGTCCACCAAACATGAGGCATCCTGGGGAAGAACACTCATCAACTGCCCCAGAAGAATCCCTGAGCTGATCAGTGCATCACTACAAGCCACATATATATACCCTTAATGGGATGAAGCTAGGCAGATCCTCGATGGAGGAGGACCTGGTGGTACTTGTATATACTGTAATAAACTTAGCTATAGCAAGTAATGCCAGTCAATAACAGGAAGGAGCAGTATGTTATTGTTTTGTATTAAAAGGGTTTCGATTAGAGGGATGAAGATCAAGTAATGGTAAGACGCCATCTAGAATATGCAGAGTATATTACAAGGTCCACAGATTTAATGAAGGTTCATGAAAGACTGAAAACAGAAGTTTGATAAATTGCTAGATTAATAAGGGAGCAATAAAACTGGATATTAGGTGTTTTACAAAGTATATAATGCTTCAGGATCAACATAGCCCACCAGGACAGGAGAGGATGAAGGATGTCCAGTAGAACACAAAGTTTAAGTAAACCTGATGCATTGTATAGAATATTATGGCATATACTAGTGTATATATAATAGTATATAAGTATTTGCCAAAATATTATGTACAATGCATCAAATTGTTCTTTGAGAACAAAGGAGTTTACTTAAAAACAGAGAGTTCTTCTGGTAGCTGACAGCAGTTCCCAAAATTCTATCACTGCAATCCATGTCCATGCAGTTCTCTGGGAGTCAACTTCAAAGAACAGGGTTGTCCAGCCATCAATAAATTGTGGGCCCCTTGTCCAATATTCAACCAGATTATATTAAAATGATGATGTAATTCATGACGGCACCTTCATGCTCTGGAGAGCGATAAGTGGCCCAATGGCTTCCAGTTGGATATAGGGATGGGCAAATTTTTTCGCCTCGTTTTGCCGAAAAAATGATGCCCATAGACCTGTATGGCGGTGTGCGTCAAAAAAAAATAAATTTTGCCGCGCGACAACATTTTTTTGACGCCCATAGACTTTAATGGGCGTCTGCGACATTTTGCCGGCAGTGAATTTTTGGCGAAACTAAACGGGTCAAATTCGCCCATCCCTAGACAGTGCTAGACTCCAATGACAACATAGTCCAAATGGAAGACTCAACTCTAGCAACCCACAACAACCACAACACCAATCAGCAGTTAGCATTTACTGGTCACCTGTTTAAAAGCTAAATTCTAATTAGTTTCTACTAAATGTGAAGCAAACAATTATATTACTCCCATATTGCCCAACACAAACAACAACAAAAAAAATACCCACTGGCTTTTAATAATTCATTCCAATCAATTATAAATTGTAGTCACATAAAAGAGCAACATGTGTGAATAAAAGCTTGTTTCGGGGTATTTGTAAAACATACAAAGTTCTATTGGATAGAGTTTTATAGCCTTGTAATTAGTACGTTTTAACTAATTTGTTTGCTCTTTGCATAAGCAAGTTGGGATTGGATTGGATTGACTTAATATAATTGCAGCGCTTCTCTGCCAAATACAAATTATTCTTTCTGGTTTGAATTGGAGAGAAAAGTAAATATTTAACTGACATCAATACCTTTGCAGCTTTTCTGTAATTTTAATGAAAATTGGAATTTATTTTGTGCCGAGTAAAAGAAAACGAAAAATGATTTATATAAAAAAAAAAAGATATCATTTGAGAACAAGGCTTTCCGGGGCACGAAGGTAATTTCATATGTCAATATTTCTTTTATTTCAGCCTCATGAGCAGTTGAGATATGCATTGTTATAGTGCTTTATTAAGAGGAAATTGAAAGGAGAATTCTACAGAGGGGGTGGATCTGAATACACTGGTAGACATTCTCAGCTATCAGTTGGTTTCATTTATTATACACTCACAATGGCCAACCCCATCTCCTGCAATAATATCTCTAGCTGTGTGCTGATGCCATGTTTGTGCTTGAGTGTGCTTGTAGTGTACAAATATTTAAATAGATTTCTTTTCATAATTTGGATCACCATACTTAAAGCTTAATTACTTTTTAGGATTGGTTACAAGGCACTGCATTTTTCTTATGGAGAAATGAGAAATCATTTTTAAAAATGTTTATTATTTGATTACAACGTAAATGGATTTCTATAGGCCTGGATAATGGGTTTCCGCATAATGGATCCTATAGCTGTGCAAACACACACATATGTATGCACATACACACATCCTGTACAAATAGATACATGTTCAAGTTTTTTCAGTTATAAGTTTATAAAAATGATCAAATCCCATATGGTGGTCGTAACTATTTACCTCTGCCCATATTTTGGCACCTCCTTGCTTGGTTATATTTTTTGGGAAATGTGTCTCCTGACCAAGGCATTTATCTCACTGACTGGGGAGAGATCTCCAAGTGCAACACTTGACATAATATCAAAGGCTATTGTGATACTAAACTCTATAGTTAGTATAGATATGGGTATATAGAATTTTAATTAAAAGTAGGGAGGGGTGTGTGTATGGATGCTGGGTTTTCATTTGGAGGGGTTGAACTTGATGGACTTTGTCTTTTTTCAACACAATTTAACTATGTAACTATGTAACTATGTAACCTACTTCTAAATGGACAAGTGTGAAGGTTCTACCTTTTCCAGGGCCTTCCTCTATGGAAGGGAGATTGATTAAGGCATGATTCTAAATATTATGCGGGCAGGCCAGAAAAATGCTGGGTCTGCAAATATCATTAATGCCAACCAAATATTTTGACCATTTTGTTTCTACCCCCAACTAGTGATGGGCGAATTTGCGCTGTTTCGTTTCGCCGAAAAATTCGCGAATTTCGCGCGAAATTCGCGAAACTGCGAAAAATTCGCGAAACGGCGCCAGCGTCTCGTTTTTTACGCCGGCGCCCGTTTTTTCGGCGCCGGCATCCATTCTTTCGGAAATTTTTTTTTGACGCCGGCGAATTTTTGCCGCGAATTTTCGCGGGAGTTTTGCGAATTTATTCGCTGGTGGCGAATCGCGCAAATTCGCCGCGAATTCGCGCCTGGCGAATAAATTCGCCCATCACTACCCCCAACCCACAATAATTATATTTATTACTGTTCCCTCGAAAGACCAATCTACTTAACAATGGGACCACAGTAATTTTAAAGGAATTCTGTCATGATTTATATGGTGTAGTTTTTATTTCTAAATTACACTGGTTACACAGCAAATAATTCACTGTACCATGTAAAATTTCATTCCTAACCCAACAAGTGTATTTTTTTAGTTGTACTATTGGTGTGTAGGTGCATCTCAGGTCATTTTGCCTGGTCATGTGCTTTCAGAAAGAGCCAGTTGCTGCACTAACTGCTTTCTGACAGGCTGTTGTTTCTCCTACTCAATGTAACTGAAGGAGTCGCAGTGGGACATGGATTTTTACTATTGAGTGCTTTTCTTATATATAACAGGGAGCTGTTTACCTTCTCATTGTTCTGCTGATGGGCTGCTGGGGGGAGTAATATCGCTCCAACTTGCAGTGCAGCAGTAAAGAGTGGCTGAAGTTTATCAGAGCACAAGCCACGTGACTGGGGCACTTGGGAAACTGACAATATGTCTAGCTGCAGGTCAGATTTCAAAATTAAATATAAAAAATTCAGTGCAGAAGTCTGCTGGAGCAGCACTATTAACTAATGGGTTTTGTTTTTCTATGACGCTATTCCTTTAAAAAGTTTTGACTTTTCACTGAATGACATTGCTTTGGTGTCCCCAAATAGTTGCCATCACAGACTTCCACAAAATCTTGTGCACAAAATGTTGCCCAAAGTAGAACAGTGGCCACATTCATTCTCGCCATTTAACTGTTTAACCACTATCCCAACACACATGTATGTTGGGAAGGCATTTTTAATACCCTTAAAGCCCTTTTTGAACCTAATAACATTTCATTAAAAATGGGGAATTGCTCATGTTAAAGCACTGCGTATCTTGACAGCGCTATATAAATAAATGATGATGATGTTTCCATGCAGAATACATCTAAGGAGGCAAGGTAATTAAACTTGGACTTTGTGAACATTTTTTGCACATAACATATTACATTCTCCCGCTAAAGTCCATGGGCGTCTTTTCACGGCAATGTCTTTTCCAACGCAAAATACATTGGGCTCTAGAGGCATTTTATCTCTACAGTTTTTGCTTTGAATATGTTTGCTCCGGTTTTGCGAAAATATTTGCCAAAAGCGTTATTCTGAATTTCGCTGGAATTCCATATCTTCCCAAACAATTTCCCTACACCTCATATTGCTTGAAAAGAATCCCAGATTATTTGTTGGGTTTGTCTTTATTGTCCTTCCCAAAAACATTCTACTTTGCAACAATCATCCTGAGAATTTTAATAGTAAGTTGAACTGAATCTCCTGTTAATCAATAGTCTGCTAAAATATACCCAGCCTTCTCTTTTCCTTCTTTTACATTTTCCCATTCTGATAAAGACTAAATCTATGAGTTTACAACACCTGCAGCCAGAGGGGTTGTTATTGCAAAAATCATAATGATTTTATGCAAATAAAAGGAGATAAAATAAAAGGATTTGTTCTGTCTTAATATTCCAATTCATTCTTGTTTAAATGCAAAGGGCTCTTGAGCAGGGCATCCTGGTAATTATTTTTATTTTAAATATGGATAACAACCTGATCCGGACACAACTGCTTTCTGCTTTGCCATTTTTTTTTAAATATATTCATAGAAAACATTTACTCTTACATTTAAGCCCGAATTCGGATAACCAGCGTCCATACCCTAATGAATCTCATTTGCCTTTTTGTTATTCCCCGGAGTTATCTGTGTCATGCACAACCCTCCTGTATGTCACGTTAACTCAGTCCCGGAATATAACAAGATGAGTGCTTGTAAAGTGTCCACAGCTAGCATACAAGGTAGGAGAAAAAGTACATGAAAAATTCATCACCGTCGTATTTGAAGTTGCCTGGATATTTTAATTCCAATAGGACAAACCTGTGTCAGCTGGAGCTATAATTAAACTGATACGGCATTCAGAATTGCCTCGAAACCCACTGTAGTTGTCATATGTTTCTTCTCCCCATCTTTAAACGATATGGAAATCAATTATCTCAACAAACCAGCTGTAAGGACTGCATGCCAGCCACTTACTCCTCAAGTGAATAAATTATTTGAAATTTATTATTGATGTGAACAACTCTTCAAGACTTAAAGCACCAGTTCATTTACCGGCGTCAGATTCGCCCAGCATTTTAACAAGGGCAGCAGTATCTCGATCTGATATTGGTAGGAGCAAAATGCTATGCAAATAATAAACATGGAGGAAGGCAAAGCTGCCTGGTGTATTATGCTCAGACTGACAAATGCCTTTGACTGTAATGATCTTTTTAGTTTAATGGCAAATTTGTTTCCTGGTTTACCGCAGCATGACATGCACAAATTGAACAAGGGGTGGGGGGCCTCAGAGGCTGAAAATACCATTTGTGTGTCAAGGATGGAAGCAACCTTGAGTAGTGATAGGCATGGGGGTCTACAGCATCTGAAACAGAGTTGATGCCGTGTCATTTTAGCTCTGCTGTAATCTGGTTATATCTTGCCAAGACTTCACGTATGATTAGTCAGGCTGTGGAGGACAGCAAACCTTATCGGCTCCCCATCATGACAGTTCTGTCAAGTTCAGCAATGCCCTTATGGAATTTAAAACGAGGTGTCACATCTCCATATCAAACCCCATTGTACCGGCACCTTCCATTCTCCAGTCGCCATCTAAAAACATTAAAGGAAAGGAAAAATGAAATTTGCACAAGATTTGACCTTGAAATATATTGTTCTTCAACTGACATCTTTCAGACTTCTGGATTTCTCAAACACATAACGCAACGGCTTGAGCTGCTCTATTTGCCATTGATGACACGCTACTGTCAGCCAGGATTTAACACAAAATCGGTGACTTTTTATTTTGTCCTGATATTTCTGTCAGAGTGTGATTTTGTGATGAATTTCACTTTTCCTTTGTTAATACTGTTGCTTTGCCATGATAAAGGCTCTCAGTAGACGAGCCAGGACGTTGGGGTTTTAATTAAGGTGCATAAGCCACAGTAAAGTGGCAAGGATATATATATATATATATCTTATTCATAAAAAACAACTATATATAAGAGATCCCTTAACCAGAAACCCATCATCCAGAAAGATCCAAAGGCTAGAGAGTGCATTTGATGCAAATTGTTCTAATTTTGTTAAAAAAATCCTTTTTCTTAAAATATGTTTTTGGGCACACAATTGTTTCTGTCCTGAACTTTGTTTTTTACAGGTACAACAAAAATCTTGAATGGTAAAATTCGAGGATGCACTGCTTGTACATGTTCATTTGACTTGAGTGCCTTTTTTCAAATTATTTCAACAAGAATGATATAACGTTAGCTAATGTTGCATAGTCTCATCAGCCTTTATAATGCAGCATAACCCCATTGTGGGTTCCACCAGTGTCTCCATGCTGCCCCTTCTAAAACCAGCACTTCACTAAACTAATCCTGTCGGCCTCTAAACCTCCATTTGCTGATCCTCCTTGACCCCTCTGTAGCTTTCAGTGCTTTGATCATTTTCTCTTCTTCAGCACCCTTTTAATTCCCAGCACTCAGAACCATAGCATTAAGCCTTTACCCTTGACTTTACCTTCTCCTTCTTCTACAGACCCTCTATAAAATAGATCCAAACCAGCCAGTTATGATCTTACTTTATGAAACGTCTATGCCTGCCACACAAAATTGATCTTATTATCATGAATAATATTATAAATTAAGAATTGTGTGAATTTGGTGACAACGTGGGTTTTCCCCGTATCTACCACTCAGTCGCATCCTTGGAATTAAACAAGATGGGGGTGGTTTGCAGCAGGAGTAGTAAACAAATGCAACCAATTAGGAGGCAGCATTTACTGATCACTTATTTGAAAGCAACTATTTAATTGGTTTGGAGTTTCTAGACATGGTACCAAATTTGCACATTACACTACTGAGCAGGACCCCATAGCTGGCTGTAGCAAGCACCATAAATATATGAATATATAAGACATTTTTTTTATAATCCCCCAAAATTTAATTTACCCATATTGATTGTCTCCTAAACCATATTCTTTCATTCTTACTCACATCTTCAGACTGCAAAACATAATACGATAATATTTATGAAAGGTGGTATATTTATATAGCCCCCCAAACCTTCTAGACATCTTTTGAATTTAAATTTCCAAGCTACCCAGGATCCACCTTACCCGTCTTCATTCATTGGCTCTCTAGCAGCTGCTGGATCTCTTCCTGTTATTCTCTATTAAAATTTTGCTAATGCAGTGTCAGTGATTTTGTTGTTTCCAATCCTTTGCCTTATAGTTCTACCCCTGAGCACTAGTCATGGTTTAGAGAAGAAAGGTTTTAGGTAGAACAAAGTTGCTATTGACCTTGGACCTATATCAGGAGCTGTGTGGGGGGAGTGTAGGTTCATTATATTTTGAGTATATACATCCAGGTGTCCCACTGTTGGACTTGAACTTCCATCAACCCTACAATAGCTATAGATTCTCCCATGATGCTGGTAGTTGTAAGTGTGTGGGGCCCTATGATCTTGCATTGCCAAGCAGACAATCTCTTCTAATGCCAGCTTTAGTTTAAGGCAGAAGTCCCCAAACTTCTATACCATTGAGCCACATTCAAATGTAAAAAAAGTTGAGGAGCAACACAACAATGAGAAGTTCCTTGGGGAACCAAACAAGGGCTGTGATTGGCTATTTGGTAGGCCTTTGTTTGGCAGTACACCTGGTTTTTATGCAACCAAAACTTGCCTTCAAAGCTTAGCATTCAAAAAGAAGCACCTATTTAAAAGGCCACTGGGAGCAACATCCAAGGGGTTGGAGAGCAACATGTTGTGCCTGAAATACTGGTTGAGGGTCACTGGTTTAAGGTATGTTACACTTTAGCAGCCCACTTTGCATTATGACGTTCACTAAATAAGCATCATTAACCATGATAGACCAATAGCAGTCTTTCAGCCAATACATAATTAAAATGGATCCAAAGACCACACTGGGTTCTGATGAATGAGTGCCCATTCACAGCTCCTGGTTACTTAAAGATACACATGCTCCTAGTGATACAATCCCTTTAAGCAAATCCTCACAGTCAAGGGCTCATTCAGTCGGGTCACTCACACCACGTGCAGCCAAAAAGTATGTCAGTAAGCAGGAAGGATATGTGCTCATCACATGGGAAGCTTGTTTGGGATAAATCAACCCTGTCTGACTTGAAGAGGATGGGATTAGCGTCACCGTGTCATCTGCCACTGTGTGTAAGAGGTTACTTCAACATGTTTTTTTCTTTCCTTTAAGTCTGTGTATGGAAATTCTGTACTTGTGGGAGTCTCTTGCTTTCTCCGTGACCTCTAACTGACAATTGGTGCACTTGTCCCCATCAGAGAGAGAGGGCTTTGGCCTAAACTGCTGGACAAATCCTGTATGTGCAAAGTATAGTGGCTTTCTGCAATCTTCTTTTTTTCCTGTTAACCTTCTTTAACAAGCACATGAATACCCTGCAAATCCACCCTGTAATCTGCACAGGCAATTCATGGAAAAATATGTTCAATACTTAATGAATGTTAAATATCTTTAATTATTATAGAGAAAGGTGTGGGTATTTTTTTTTATTAGTGTGGCCTTTCAGCTGTTGCTTAAATACAATTCCTAGCACCCCAAACAGCTTTGTACCTCAACAACAACAATAGAAGAGCTGCATTTTTGTGCAAGTCTTTCGTTCGCCACCTTGCCTCACTTGCAACATTTCCCTGACTATCTAGGGTCACCTTCAGAAAATCATGACCAAGGTTAATAGCTCACTCTCTGCCCCGGCATTGTAACTAAGTAAAACAAGGTCCCAGATAAAAAAAAAATGGCAAAGTTCTGCTGGCAATGTCCTAAAAAATCCAAACCCCTTCCCATTACCCTGAAGCACAAAGTCAGGCCATATTGCCAGAAGGCCTCTGACACTTCCACTTATTTCACTCAATGGTTGTTAAATATGTATCCCATCCATCCTTCTTAGAACTACTGTTCAGCAAGTCCACACATAGTACAAGCCCAGGGAGGTTGCGTCTGTTTCTGTGACTAGCCATAGCCCACCACCACTAGACATAGACTACCCAAGAGATAAACGTTGCTGCCGTCTATCTACCACCGCAACTCTTTTCCACCATCCTTATTCTGCATATGCAGATCACAGTGTAGATGGCTCTTTACAGAAGGCACCGTTGGGACATTTAATCTTCCGTGTGGCCCCTGCCTCAAACATACACAGAGAATAGTAATATTTATAGAAGAAAATAACTAGATAGCACACCTACTCCTTAAAACTGCTTTAAAGCTATCCAAAAGTGTTTACTTTCTCTTACTGACATTTTGTCCATCACTGTTCTCCTAATGCATAGCAATGACACTTATCCAGGGAAAAAATCTTTCACTAGTTATACCTGTCAGTAACATGATTACTATTCAATCTAATAGATAGATAGATGTATTGATAGATGATAGATACATAGATGGATAGATAGATAGATAGATAAATAATGGATGGATGGATAGATAGATAGATAAATAGATGGTTAGATAGATGATGATAGATAAATAAACAGATGATGGATGAAAATATAGATGGATGACAGATAGAGAATAGATGGAAAGATAGATAAATAGATACAGTAAATGATAGATAGATAGATAGATAGATAGATAGATAGATAAATAATGGATGGATGGATAGATAGATAGATAGATAGATAGATAAATAGATGGTTAGATAGATGATGATAGATAAATAAACAGATGATGGATGAAAATATAGATGGATGACAGATAGAGAATAGATGGAAAGATAGATAAATAGATACAGTAAATGATAGATAGATAGATAGATAGATTGATAGATAGATAGATAGATAGATAGATAGATAGATAGATGATAGATAGATAGATAGATAGATAGATAGATAGATAGATAGATATATGGATAGATATTAGATAGATAGATTTATAATGGATGGCTAGAAGGATAGAGGGATAGATAGATAATAGATCGATAATGGATAGATGGATAGATAGATGATGGAAGGATAGATAGATAATGGATGGATAAATAGATGGTTAGATAGATGATAGATAGATAAACAGATGATAGATGCATAAATAGATGGATGACAGATAGATGGATAGATAGATTGATAGTTCGATAGATACAGTAGATAATAGATAGATGGATATATAGATATATAATGGATGGATAGATGGCTACAGGGATAGATAGATAAATAGAGGAATAGATAGATAGATAGATAGATAGATAGATAGATAGATAGATAATGGATGGATAGATGGATAGATAGATAATAGATGAATAGATAGATACAGTAGATGATAGATGATAGATAGATAGATAGATAGATAGATAGATAGATAGATGATGGATAGCTAGATAATGGATGGATAGATAGATGGAGGATGGAATGATAGATAGATAAAGGAGAGAGAGCTAGCCTAGATATTATATATTACCCCATACAAATATGGAATTTTCCTTTCTGGGCGGCTGCAGATAAGTGAAGGTTTCAGTGTCCTACATAAATACAATCAACAGAATTACATCCAATTCACTACCCCCAGAAAATCTTTATTCCTTATCTGTGGAATCATTGTCTGCTGCGCAGTGTGAAATTGATGAGATTAACTAATCAGCAACGAGAAACAGCAGATTTTCTTTTTTTTAAACACTGAAAGAACTGAACTGCATGAGACCTTTCTTAAATAGTTATTATGGCCCAGTTAAATCAAAATATCAGCAATGCTGGTCTGTATTTAATGTTTGCCTTTAACGGGTTCCCTGTTTTTTTTTTTAAGTTAAGAATTGCAAAATGTTCAACCTTCAAGAGGTTCCAAGGAACCAAAAATGTACCTGTTTATATTTATAGAGCACCTGGGTAAATGACTTAATTTTTCAGGACAGATAGTGCTTATCTGCCCCAGTTGTTGGCTGGAACCCATAGCCGTACCCAGCTTCTCCTTGCACCTGCTGTGCAAAACGAACTGCTGCCAGGTGGCAGATTATCTCTGCCGGTGCTACACAGAAGCCAATGTTTCTATCAACATGGAATCCATGTTTGTTTTCTAGGGTCAAGGGTTATTAATCCTGTGTGTACATTTCTTATTAAGAAAGAAAAGGAGGACTGAATAGTGGAGAAACTAAGCAGAAGTTAACCCTTCCACAATGTAAATAGGAAGCTGAGTTCAGTGATTACATTTCACTCTCTATACATGCACAGGGAGCAAAGTCTCTAAGGAGGGGGACCTCCAGTAAAGGGTACAATTGCATTGTCATTAAGGGGATTCTACAAATCCATTACTATGTTCTCCATGTGAGTGGCATGTTGGAATATGATGCCTCAAACAGGACTGTGATAAGGTCCAGCACTGTCCTAAGCACTGGACCTCAGTCTGGCCCCTTACCAACAACCAACCTTACTGCACATGCATTGACCATAGATGAACAAATGTACTCCTCCTTCCCCCTAAGCCCCACTGTTAGATTTAGTATAAAAGTATCCAGCAGTGGGCTTGGGAGTATTTTTTTTATTACAAATTGCTACCTTAAGAATGCCATCCTAGGCGTGGGCCCTTGGGTGTCTATATGGTGAATACAGCTCTAGGCTCAGATTAATATCAAGGCAGGCTTGACAACATCCTCATATATATGACAAATAATTTTACATTTAAGGTCTAGTAAACCATAGCAACCAAGCAGGAAGTAGGTCAGCAGTTCAAAGGCAATCATCTGCTACACTATTGATGACATTATTTCAAATAATTCATGTTCTTTAGGGGTTCATTTTCAGTTGTGGTTGCTTAAAAATCGAGGCAGCCATCGCGTCCATTAATACCATTCTTTAAAGTACGTCCAAAGACTCCCTGCACCTTCTTATAGTGTGTCCACCCTGCCTTCAAATCATGTACAAGTGGATCTGTTGACCCAGCAGAACCAACTGCCGCCACCTTCAAGATGGCAGTAATTCTAGAGTTCCTACAGTGGACTGTGCCAATTGGTGCAGCAAATTTGCTTTATAGAATCACATGCAAGTATATTTTTGTCAAAAATTTCAGTTTTTCTGCCCTATTATCCCTCAATAGCAACCTAGAAGAGGGCAAGAAGACTGAGAGTCGTAAAGAAGAAAAAAAATATTCACAATTAGTGAGGAACTGATCTGTCTCGTTTCGTTTCACCGAAGAATTCGTAAAACTCGAAAAACATTCCTGAAATGGTGAAAAATTGTGAAATGCATTGAAGTCAATAGGAGTCAAACATTTTTTACGAGCAACAATTTTTTCTCACTCCAAATGCATTAAATTCAATGGGCATATTTCTTTTGGGCGACTTTGTTGTCTCGCCAAATTTTTCGTCTCAACCAACTTTTTTGGCCAAATGCATTAAAGTCAATGTGCATTTTTTTCTTATGGCAACTTTTTTGTCTCGGCAACAATTTTGTCTTGGAGTCTTTTTGTCGCAGTGAAATTTTTCTTCTGCAGTTTCGCAAATAATTTTGCAGATGGCGAAGTGTAGAATTTTGTAATGAATCCATGCTTGGTGAAAAAATTCGCTCATCACTGTTCACAATACATTACTGGCTAAAATGGCCCAACTTCTGGTCAGCCCCCTGCACCCCCTTTTTAATAAATATCGTTAGAGCTAAGTAAAAATTTGCTGTATCAATTATTTATCCATAATTCCAAGAATATCTGGCATAGCTAATAAGTGTTCACCCCAAAGTAACCTTCAAGCTGGGCTTTCTTGTGTATCTAGTAGAGGTGATTCTACTCCCCAAACCTCACCCTAACTTGGCCTTTAATTTGGCCCCACACTTCTGCCCCTTGGGGTACCAGCCCAACACTTTGGTAATCACTGCATAATTAGGGCAGCCCCCAACTGAAAGCCTAATTAGTTGTATTATCAATCAACATTATGCTTATTAAAGAAACACTGCATCTGTCACCAATTATTTCAACGATGTATGAAAACCAACGAGAAACAAACATTGCCTATGGAAATGTCATAATATTGCTAATTTCTGTTTTCATTTCTCTGATTGCAGTGATTCTTCAGAATACTTTCAATTATCCGCAGATGTTCAAGTCTCGACTCATTTAGCTGATACCCATAAAATCTTATTTCTCCTTTTCCGCTCTGCCTTACACAAAGCGCCTCTTTAATTAACATCTCACCATTGTCAAGAAATTATGTAATGTTTTCTCCGAGACCAGTCCCCACCGTATCTTGAGGCTCAGGACCAATTAAATATCCATTCTAAGCCATTTCGTTTCACCACCATGATATGTAAGGAAATTGGACAACAGAACAATCATTTGTCTTGGATTTGGAAAAATAGACTCAGACTGCGAAGGTCACATATCTATTCAAGAAGACAGCTGTAGCCAACAAGATTTTTGTTTAATAATAATAGCCTAGTTATGGGAGCCACACCATGGCTAAATGTGAAAAAGGCCTTTTCTGATAAGCTAAAGAGATTAAAAGAAATCAGGCAGATTTTGAAAGAGGATGGTGTGTAAATGAGAGGTTTTATCAAACTGAATCTGGCAGCTCCATTTTTGTTATGGGGAAAATATCTGTATTATTTACTAAGAAGATTAAGGCTGAATTGGAAGAGAGGCTGGTTGTTGTGTGGAGATGGAGATAAGATATCCAACTTTACCTTCTCCGCACAGGGCCAAATGCAATACACACAGGGATGTTATCGCTCCCTCCGCTCTGCCTGTTAGGTGCAATTTTATTCAGGCAGTGGGATTTTTTTATTTATTTATTTTTAATACAGAATGTCGGCACTTTTTTCTTTTATATTCTAATCGCATCATTTTGGAATCAACAGATGAGTGAGTCTGTTCTGGAAATAAAATAAAAGATCTTCGGCAAATAGCAATGGATTCTTGGATAGTGCATTTTGTGAATTAACTTTTGATGATCACACTCTGAAAAGTACAGAAGTCGTTTATCTTTCAGGCTGCACCGGCCTCCATTGTGTCTCCTGTAGCATTTGGCATGGAGTTTAGGGTCTGTTTAGGGTTTTTTTAAAATACGACACATGGGGGAGTCATTGACAGATACCCTAGACATAGTTGTAAAAGCACAAAATGTATTGCTGTTTCTACACCCCCTAGAATTCCCCATAGGTCATTTGTAGTGATGGGCGGATTTTCTCCCGTTTCGCTTCGGAGCCCGTGTCAATTTTGGACACACGTCCGAAAAGTTGATAGTGTCAATTTTGCAGGAGGTGTTAAAGTCAATGGGCGTCCGAATAGTGTTGACACACAGTGATTTTGACGACAGCGACTTTTTTTTGGAAATGTGGAAATTTGTCGAGAAATTGTGCTAGACGAATTTATTCGCCCATCATTAGTCATTTGCTACTTGCAGGATACAAAGTCCAACAGAACGAGTGCAAATCCATCATGTATTTTGCCAACCAGAGGATAGTAACCTGTGTTTGCTCCATGAATAAAGCGTTGCCCTGGTTCAGCAACATTGAAGTTATGAGGGATGGGCAGGGGGAGTCACATAGGAATCCCCACTCCCATCCCGTAACTTGCTTGTCATGCAAACCTGTAAGATAGGAAGCTCCAATGGGTGTTGACCATAATGGAAACCTGTACTTAGCACCTCACCTTTGGCAAGTGGTATGAAAGAGGCTGTCTTGCTCATAATCTGCATGTCGCTCACATGTTCATCTGGTGTGAGGTTCAGAGTGCAGCCAGACCCAACACCCAAATGCTTTAAAAACGAGCACCAAGGGGAAGATTCTGTGCCTTCTTGGTCTTGAGCCTTGAATATATGAAACTGGGATCTGTGGTCTGGCAACATCTGGCATGGTAATGTATCCATGGCTACACAGTAGCTTGTGTATATAAACTATAATAGTACTTATCTGTTATCTACTGTGTATCCTTTGCTTGAATGGCTGCCCCCATGGCTACACAGCAGCTTGTTTATATAAACTATAGTAGTACGTATCTGTTATCTACTGTGTATCCTGTGCTTGAATGGCTGCCCCCATGGCTAAACAGCTGCTTGTTTATATAAACTATAGTAGTACTTCTCTGTTATCTACTGTGTATCCTGTGCTTGAATGGCTGCCCCCATGGCTACACAACAGCTTGTTTATATAAACTATAGTAGTACTTATCTGTTATCTACTGTGTATCCTGTGCTTGAATGGCTGCCCCCATGGCTACACAACAGCTTGTTTATATAAACTATAGTAGTACTTATCTGTTATCTACTGTGTATCCTGTGCTTGATTGGCTGCCCCCATGGCTACACATCAGCTTGTTTATATAAACTATAGTAGTACTTATCTGTTATCTACTGTGTATCCTGTGTTTGAATGGCTGCCGCCATGGCTACACAACAGCTTGTTTATATCAACTATAGTAGTACTTATCTGTTATCTACTGTGTATCCTGTGCTTGAATGACTTCCCCCATGGCTACACAACAGCTTGTTTATATAAACTAAAATAGTACTTATCTGTTATCTACTGTGTATCCTGTGCTTGAATGGCTTCCCCCATGGCTACACAACAGCTTGTTTATATCAAATATAGTAGTACTTATCTGTTATCTACTGTGTATCCTGTGCTTGAATGGCTGCCCCCATGGCTTCACAGCAGCTTGTTTATATAAACTATAGTAGTACTTATCTGTTATCTACTGTGTATCCTGTGCTTGAATGGCTGCCCCCATGGCTACACAGCAGCTCTTTATATAAACTATAGTAGTACTTATCTGTTATCTACTGTGTATCCTGTGCTTGAATGGCTGCCCCCATGGCTACACAGCAGCTTGTTTATATAAACCAGGGGTGCCCAAAATGTAGATTGGAATCTATCAGTAGACCTTTAGCTGATGATCAGTAGATCTCAAGACACTGTCAACAAACAGCTTGTCTAAATGCTTTTCATCCAGATATATACAGTATTACGTTAACGTTACATAAGAAATTGATGTTTAAATATAACAATATACATTTTCTTATAAATCAATATTTAAGTAATATCTTTCACGGAATGAAAATGCTTTTATGAATGTAGATCAAAATGGGACAATATCGCTAAAAGTAGACCTCGCATTACGTATGAGCACTCCTGATATAAACTATAGTAGTGTTTTTTGGAGCAAACACACCAGTTTTACCATTGCAGGGCAACAGTACATTATTTTGTTATACCTTTAAAATACTTCCATTTTTTTGGTGTTACTATTGCTTTAAGACTACATCTGAAATGGTGATAGAGTAGATGTTGACTCATCCTTTCTTTCTAGATGCACAAAAACCCAAGGAGTCAGGGACACTAATATCACCACTGAATACATTTATTTTCAAGACAATTAGATGTGGATCCTTCTTATTATACAAAGATGGGATCTGTTATCTAGGAATCCATTATAGAGAAGTTCAGAAATGCAGGATTCCATTGCAGTCCATTCCTACAGAATCTTATTAAACCAAACGACTCTTCGTCTTTCACCAATTTGCTTTTGTGTCTGTAACAATAACCAAGATCTTGTACTCAATGTGAAGAAGGAAAGCAAAAACCCTGCTGATATTAATGCTGATGTTAGGTTTTTATGTTTAAACTTGTAGTTAGTATTTTGACTAATACCCATGCCTGAAATATGTTAAGTATTTCCCAATTTCTAACTATTATACAGACCAGTACTCCAGTGCATTGTATTTCATAGACTAATTAAGGCTTTTCAAACTGACTTAGGAATGTTGTCCCACAAGGGATTAATCAAGGGGGGTACTAGAATATTCCATGTTTGAAACAGGGTGACAGCATTAATTGTCTTTAATCAGTAGGTCTGACATTGAGGTGTGACATTGTACCCAACCAAAGCTGTCAGCCACAGAGGTGCCATGACGGTAACATGCATCAATCCAAGCAATGCGATCATATGACATGGCTTGACATGAGATATGCTCATACACTTGCTTTGAACAATGCAGGTTTTTCAGCAAATTTGTATTGTATTTCCTTATACTTGTGTCTGTAATTACCTATTCAGTTAGCTCTTCAGAACAGGGACCTCTTTCTTTTGATAACTCTTGACACATGACTCTTAGAAGTTGATTTATTAAATCAGGTTGAATCCTAAAGATTTCCAAGCATTTGGTATATACAGTATTTGTCCCATTTATGGGATGGGGAGCGCCTTCCTTCTGTGACTATTGACAGTTGGTTCTTAGTGGCTAATTTATCAAATATTGAGATGGGGAGTCCTAAAGAATTCCCTGATGCTCAATGCTTTGGCCATTCAAGCTGTCCATAGACGCAAAGATCCAATCGTACGAATCCTCGATTCATACTAGGGATGCACAGAATCTACTATTTGGGATTCGGCCGAATCCCCGAATCCTTGGTGAAAAATTCGGCCGAATACCGGATGCAAATTAGGGACAGGAAAGGAAAAAGTGGAAAAAATTCTTCTTTTGTGATGAAAAATCACGTGATTTCCCTACTCGCCACTAATTTACATATGCAAATTAGGATTCGGGTTCGGCCAGGCACAAGGATTCGGCCAAAACCAAATCTTGCTGAAAAAAGCCGAATCCTGGCCAAATCCCGAACTGAATCCTGGATTCGGTGCATCCCTAATGGATACGATTTTTGGACCGTGTGTGGAGAGTCCCGACATTTTTCGTACCTCGGAGATCGGTCGTTTGGTCGATCGGACAGGTTAAAAGATTTCTATCGGCTGCTGATTATATCTCTGCATGTATTGTTGATCGTACAATTTTTAGTGGGAGGCCATAGCTGCAATCTCCCTTCAGCCCCCCTTTGCATGCATGGCTGTACCTTATTTTGCCGTGACTGGGGCCGGAGAGGGAAGTTGGGGGGCTGAAGGGCAGGGAGCAGGTCTGGGCCAGAGGGCCCATGAGAGCCAGCGGCCACCAGGTTTTTTTTTTTCAGTGTCCAGCTAGCCCAGTCTAACCCGTCGACTTTGTTTGGGTTTAGCAACCTTGTTTAACCCCCTCTGGAAGTGGCACAACTCCCACTCTGAAACTGTTAGATGCAGCTTGCATGCATTTTGCAGAAAAATCACAAAAAAAGCACAACTGTGTCCTTTTCAACGCATAGGCTGCAATAGCTGTGATGCCCAGAATTCTGCAATAAAGGCAATTAACTTCAGTTAACTTCAGATGAATATTGCAAATACATACGAGGTTATTTTCTCAAAGTCCAAAATTTATCTCAATATTTTCTGCTACAAACTCAGATCAAATCAGCTTGGGTTTTTTACACTTATTTATTATTAAATTTCCCCAAAAATTAGCTTTGCGGGAAAAAATCTGATTTTCACTCTTAAGCAACAGCTGAGGAGCCATGAAAGTTTTTGGTGCCCCTCCCTCAGTTAACTTCAGATGAATATTGCAAATACATAGGGGGTTATTTAAGTCTGAATTTATCTCAATATTTTCTGCTACAAAATCCGCTTGGGTTTTCTAATGCTTTTTGCACGAAAACTCTGAAACTAGTGTATTGCACTAAACCCAGCGCACATCAAAAAATCATTGGGGCTTCTCCCATTGATTTATATGCAACCTCAAAAGGTCTGAGATGCCAGATTTTCAGATTCTGATATTTCCATCCTCGGGGTTTAATAAATTCCGAAAAATCGTGATTTTATAAAAGAAATCGTGATTTTTTGTGATTTTTGCATTCGGAGTTTAGTAAATAACCCCCATAATTATTTCCTTTTGCAACTTGTTCAAAGCCTTTTGAATCAGGGCAGCATATAAGGTCCATGTTTGCCAGGGCAGGGGAACTTGGCATGATTATCAATATTTCAAAATTCTCCATAGTAAAATACACATTATTTGGCCTAGAAAGTTGCCAGCACTTTAATATGCTAATTAGGCAGCTGTCACTTTTAAATAGTTGTACAAGGATCCTAATTATTACAACATCCGCTCAGCACATTGTATTCTATCCAGTTTTTAAAATGAAGCACCACCATTAACATCTGATATTATTTAATTTGCATTACATTAAGCTGTTTATTATATCTAGAATTTTCTGATTGTTAAATTGTTCCCTGAAATGGCTAACGGCTTCCAGTTCCTGCAAATACCACTGCCAAATACTGTATGAAGAGCAACTTATATTTTAATAATGTAATCAAAGTTCTATTTAAAGGAACACTACCTTCCCAAAATGCCTCATTTTAAAATATTTCTAGCTCATTTTTATGCTCCTCTACTTCGTGCCGGGCAGTTTGTTGTGACAATCTTCATATAATTTTTATATTTTAAAGCTTCTGTGAAGCTGTTTCCCCTCCCTGGTTAAGATTTCTTATATCCATCACTCTGTTAATTAATCTAATGCAACTGCAATGCTACAGTATATTGGAGGAGTCTTTTATAGACACACAAGTTAGGGGATGGGTAGGAGGAATACAGCATTGCTGAATGCAGGCAGCACTGTATTCATATTCAGATGGATGCAATTCTTTTTGAAGCACGTAGACCTGTAGCAATTTTGTAAGGTGCAGATCATTTAGGATTGTGCCCATTCTTTGCACTTTGCACACAGACCTGTACTTAATAAATTACACTTTGGGTTTAAGATCACTAACCATTGTGTCCTAAATAGGGTTGATACCTTTTTCCTTGAATCTCCTTGGGTTGGGGACTGGTCAGTGATCTATGGGGATGGCGATTAAATCATTGGACAAGGAACTGGATGGAGTGGGTCCATGTAAAGGGGTTATCTGTCAGCAGAGATGGTCGGGAAAGGGAGGGATTAGGGAGCCTATGAGTAAGTGCCCACCTTTGGTATGAAACGCGTCAGGCTTGAATATGTCCTAATGAAGATCTTCTACTTTTTATATCACCTGGGCTCCTTTTTCTACTAACAGTAAGTCTACCCAGCTTGTGTTTTTGCAGGGATTAGGGTGTTACAAATATACCACCAGTTACTGTAAATTCATATTTCTGGCCCGAGCTGTTGATTTTTGCAAAGTAAAGTTATTGTCCCTCTTTCAGACTTGTGTCTGGCCCAGACCTGTACTCCAAACTCAGTAACTGCCTGCTCAAACCCAAACCAGTACGAAACCATCACACTGCTTTTACTCATGGACCAACATGCAAACCTCTTTCCAGGGTGACGTGGAGAAGGTTGGGATGGCTCTGATTGAAAGAGAGAGCTACATCTTCTGTCAGATCCATTTAGACCCACTACCCTCTTCCTTCCCCTACATGCATTCTACTATTTTCTATCTGCTGGTGACCCACCCTGTACTGAAGGCATCCTGCAAAGATCAGACCCACCAAAGAACTTTATACTAGGCATCTAGACAGAGAAAGCCCATCATGTTCACAGCCTTAGCAACACTGGGATCGCTTTCATCAGGAGAAGACTGAACTAATTGGGTTTTTGGAGTATGGCAGGAAAAAATTCCCACATCCATGGCAAGAACATACAAAGAGTCGTCATCAGAATAGAACTCGGGGACTCCAAGTGAGCACTGGTCTCTTGTTTTCCTTGGAACGTTCCAACATAATGCATATATAATTGCAGTTAATATCTTATATTTATCTAATTTGCTTAGAGAAAACAAGCCGTGCAAATATCACCTTTCTAGTGTCTCTTTTCAGCCGTACGTATACAACTATGGAGAGGTTTGAAAACAATATTTTAGTATTCACGATCCAAGGTATATTTTTCCACTTGTTTCTGCAACCCTGTTATTGTATAATTCAATAAATTCAACACTATTTATTAAAAGTAGAATTTTAGAGCTTTTTGAAACTGCGATTAAACTCTATTTCTCTAAAAACCACGAATGCCATGAAAGCCCTCGGCTAATTGAATGCCTCCAGGTCTTATTAAGAGAGGAGCAAAGCTACAGGTTCTGGACGAGCAAAGGGGCATGATCTTCTCACGAAGGATTCTGGATGGAAGAACACCACTAGGAAGGTAGGCCAGACAATACAACATGGAACAGGCAGGCCGGGCCAGCACAAGCAGAGTAGAATAGTCAGACAGGCCATAATCAGGATTGGAAAGCATAGAATAGTCAGACAGGCCATAATCAGGATTGGAAAGCATAGAATAGTCAGACAGGCCATAATCAGGATTGGAAAGCATAGAATAGTCAGACAGGCTGGAATCAGGATTGGACAGCGTAGAATAGTCGGACAGGCCGGAATCAGGATTGGAGAGTGTAGAATAGTCAGACAGGCAAGGATCAGCTTGGAGAGGTCAGAATAAACAGGCAGGCAAAGTCAGGATACAGAATAGTCAGGCCAGGCAATTACCAGAGGATCAATAGGAATCACTTAAGAATAGCACCAGGAACAAACTAATTGAACCTAACAATGGACAATGTGTTTAATTACAAAGCCCCTTTAAATAGTTTGAATTTTGCGCTATTGCGCGATGACGTCATCACGACGGCACATAAACCCGGAAGCGCGAGGCCGCGCACACCATAGGAACACCGACTCTGAAGGGGACCAGTCGCATGCGGCGGGCGACCCAGCGACCGCTAGACCACCCAGAAGCTATTAAAAGATCTGAATATAAAGGGGGTTATTTACTAAAATCCAAAAATGTCTCACTTTTTTCTTAAAACCATCAATCTCCCACCCACATTTTTACTGTGTTTATTAATAAAGTAACTCTTCTGGTGCAGAAAAAGACTTGATAAAATCGTGAAAAAAAACCCAGAATCGTACGATTTCTTCAAACTTGACGGCTGAAAATTTTTTTCAGATCACCCTAAAACCATGAATTAATCGGATTATTGTACAAAACCCAGCGCAGATCAGGATATCTTCCAATTATAAACCAGACATCTGCTATTGACTTCTACATGAGCTCAGCAATGGCGGATGAGATGGAATACTTTTTTATTCTGACTTTTAGCAGCCTCTGGGTTTAATAAATCACGAAAAATTCTAGTTTTTTTCCTCTGAAAAAATGGTTTTAAAGCTAGTACTTTAATAAATAACCCCCACAAAGTACGGACGGATAAAATTCCTTAAAGTCTTAAAACCTCTAAAAAATTGAGTTTTGAGAATTGTGAAAAATTTGAGGTTTAGAAAATTACTAGTGAAAAATATATGACATTTTCTAAAATTCTTACAGGCTAAAAAAAACAGGTTTTTCTTGGTACAGTTTTGTATAAGAGTTTTTTGTGGCGTTTTTTCACTTCATCTTAGAGTTTTAGAGACATTAGAGGAAAAATACGACAATGAAAAAAATTGAAATCCAAATATTGATAAATCGGCCCCTGTATTATCAAAACGTACAGAAATATAGAGCTGAGATGACCCTAAACAAGAGCAATTAGGAGACAGAAATGCAATAGGGTGATTACATCACTGAGTTTTTGTCTAACAATAGCCAGAAACAGATATTCAACAAAAAACCAAAAGGACAGGCTTCCTGTTAGCAACTACAAAAGAAAGCTACAATTGTTTTTTTTGTGGTTGAAAAGGTTAGATTTCTGTAAAGGAGAAAAAACTAGTAATAGTGGGTATGTCAAAAAACGTTCTGACAACAGAATCAAAATTTGGTGCTGGGTCAAGGCACATTTATTGAAATGTAAAGATTTTTGAAAAGTCCAACTCCAGAATCTTTATGGATTCCCAGTTTTTCCTACAAAAAGTTAAAATCCAGAATTAATTTTAATGATATGGTATATGTGTGGGGAACTTTCACTTTAGTAAATGTATTTGCCCTAATTCTTCAAATTCTCCACAATCAAAATCACCAAAGAACTGTGTGGTTTTCACTCAGCCCATATTCTCATATTAATAATGAGTAAACAACTCCACAATGGCTTCAAAATAAGTAAGAGGAACTTACAAAGCTAATTTAAATATTAATATGTAGCATTTTATCCACATTTCCTTTATTTCTCATCATGCAGTTAGTCATGGCTGATGTACTATGGGATCTGTTATTCGAAAGTCCTCACAAGAATACACATACACACACCTGGCCTCTCCTTTAACCTCCAACCAAATCTCATAAAAAGAAAACTCCAGCACATGGGTAAAATACTTAACAGGAGTTTAACTTATGTTTAATTGTGCCAAGTTGTGAAGGGCAAATTAGTCGAAAAATTTGCCAGAGGAATTTTTGCTGTTTCAATTTTGATTCCTGCATTAAAATCAATGGGCGTCAGAATAATTCTGATGCGTGACGGTTTTGATGCATGTGACTTTTCAGACGCGCGTCCAAAATTTTGTGACGGCGTCAAATTTTCGCTCCAGTTTTGCAAATTTAAATGCAGAAATTCGCCATGAATTTGAGCCTGGTGAATTTATTCAACCAACACTTGTGCCAAACCAAACAACAATATTTAGGCCTGACGAAGAGGTCCGCCCCTGAAACTTACATATTCACATGACCCCCCATCTGATCCAATTCCTCAAGGGTCAAACAATCAGATCAACTTGATTTTGAATACAGCTTTAGGACCTGTTATCCAGAATGCTTGGGACCTGGGGGTTTTTGGATAACGGATCTTTCTGTAATTTGGATCTTCATACCTTAAGTCTACTAGAAAATCATGTAAACATTAAATAAACCCAATAGGCTGGTTTTGCTTCTAATTAGTTGGGATCAAGTATAAAAATGGAGTATAAAAAAGTATAAAATGGAGACTATGGGAGACAGCCTTTCCGTAATTCGGAGCTTTCTGGATAACGGTTTCCGGATTATGGATCACATACCTGTACTGTAGGGTTGGCCAAATCAGGCAAAGAACGGATCTGCCCGTGGGAAGCTTAAGCTATACATAAGCTCCACAATATTTACTCATATCAATCACTGATGAATTTAAACACGGCAGCATAACTGAATCAAACCATGTGTCTGTTCTAGTTGTTATGGGTTCAATATCAGATAAATAGCTAAAGTATTTTTTTTCAAATAGCACCCAGTATTTCTAGGAAGATGTTTAGGTTTAAAGCCCAGTGCGAATCTAGTAGTGTATTTACAGTTTGTTAAAGGGATCCTGTCATCGCAAAACATGTTTTTTTTTAAAACGCATCAGTTAATAGTGCTACTCCAGCAGAATTCTGCACTGAAATCCATTTCTCAAAAGAGCAAACAGATTTTTTTATATTCAATTTTGAAATCTGACATGGGGCTAGACATTTTGTCAATTTCCCAGCTGCCCCTGGTCATGTGACTTGTGCCTGCACTTTAGGAGAGAAATGCTTTCTGGAAGGCTGCTGTTTTTCCTTCTCAATGTAACTGAATGTGTCTCAGTGGGACATGGGTTTTTACTATTGAGTGTTGTTCTTAGATCTACCAGGCAGTTATCTTATGTTAGGGAGCTGCTATCTGGTTGCCTTCCCTTTGTTCTTTTGTTTGGCTGCTGGGGGGGGGAGGGAGGGGGTGATATCACTCTAACTTGCAGTACAGCAGTAAAGAGTGATTGAAGTTTATCAGAGCACAAGTCACATGACATGGGGCAGCTGGGAAATTGACAATATGTCTAGCCCCATGTCAGATTTCAAAATTGAATATAAAAAAAATCTGTTTGCTCTTTAAAGAAATAGATTTCAGTGCAGAATTCTGCTGGAGCAGCACTATTAACTGATGTGTTTTGAAAAAAAAATTTTTTTCCCATGACAGTATCCCTTTAATTGTAAAAAAACTTAACCTAGATGGCAGTTTAAACCCCCCTCTGTGTTGTATTCAAAACTGCCTGTGATATTTGCAATTTAAATTTGTTTTATATTCAAAATAAAGAATGCCAGCACCAATTTTTTGACGGTCCAAAATGCAGCAAATTTGTTTTTCATTTTTTATTGTAAAGTAAGTGAAATTTCTTTTCCGCGATGCCGTTCGTTATGGTGTTTTCTATGGCTAGAATAGCAAACATTAGGGTTTGCAAACAAAGCCAGACAGACTTTAAGCCATTTTGCTTCAGACTTTTCAGAAGAAGTCATCAAAGAATATATTCTATTTTCTTGTTGACCTTTTGAAAATGAATGCCATGGGAAGCATTCATTATTTGAGTTGTTATTGTGTCTGCTGCCTGGAAAGATGTGTAAGAGCCCTTTAGGCAGCCTATGTTGGCTTTAACGGATTAAAATCACCGGCCTCCCCATTTAACATTGGAAAGAGAGAGAGAGAAAGAAAAAAAATTCACACTAATGGAATCAGGGACCATATTAATGAATACAGTGCACATTACCGTCCATGGAATACATCCAAGAGGAATCAAATAAAGCTTAACAAACAAATGCTGGATTCCAGAATGGGTTTCATATAAAAAAAACTGGATTTGTAAAATACTAAACAAAAAAAATGTCCTTTATATTTTAGTATGTTTTAAGAAAGATTCCATATGGATTCAGCTCTGGATTCAATAGACAAAGGATATGGGGGACTGTGGCAAAACAAAAAGGAGAAAAATCTGGTTTATATGTTAATTTACTCTTTAAATAACTTTTAGCATAATGTAGATGGATATATCTTGAGATTTTTTACATTTGGGGGCAGATTTACCGACATTTGGCATTTGACTTTTTTTTCCTTGATTTTTTGTTGTGGCAGAAACCAATTTCTTCAACACAAATTTTCAAGATGTAAACGTTCAACATGTCAAAGCTGACGAGTTCATGAAGAAGTCAGTGGAAGTTGCATAGCCAAAAAGTAACTTTTCAATTCTAGCTTGCAAAAAATGTGTTCAATTGGGCAGATTTCTTGGAAATGATGGGTAGAATGTGTGAGAATGCAACGTTTTAGTTTGAGGTTTTTACAAGGTCATTTTTTTAAATAATTACGGACATATTCGAGTTTGGTGTGTTGGAGTTTTTTTCTAATGAAATTTTTTTTGAAATCATTTTATGACCAATGAAGCTGCATTTTTTTATTTTTTTTTTAGTTATTGGAATTTGGTTCAGTAGTTGTATAATTTCAGCAACTATCTAGATGCTAGGGTCCAATTCCCCTTGACAACCAGGCAGTGGTTTGAATGTGAGACTGACAGATCAATAGGAAAAATTAAGTAATAAAACCAATAACAATACAATTGTAAACTCATTGTGCAATATGTTTTGGCTGCCGGGGTTAGTGACCCCTGGTTGAAAGCAGCAAAAAGGCAGAAGAAAATGGAAACATTAAATACTATTAAAAATAGTTGAAATTGGAAAAATTAATTAAAAAATTAATAGTTGAAATTGAAAGGTCACTAAGATACGAAAATCTATAATATGTTAATAGATAACATAAAGGAGATCAACATTATTAACAGAACATTTTCATTAATAAATGGGACATTTGTTTGGGAGTAGAGCAGGGGTTCTTAAGCAGGGCATCATCAGCTTATGATAGCATGTAGACCTGAAAGATGTGAAACTTTACTATCCAAATGACAGCTATGGGTACAAGTTTCTGCAAATATTACAGTTATGTTTCTTTTATATTGAAAGATTAAGCAAAACTGCATGATCAGAACTTGATGAACTGTTTTAATCTAAAAACAAACAAGAATAAATGTATGACCAGGTGAACTGTTTTATTCTAAAAAAAAGAAGCATGCAAAAATATATGACCAAAACTTGATGAACCATTTCATTCTTAAAACAAACATGCCAAAAACATAAACATAACTTGATGAACTGTTTTATTCTAAAAACAAACATGCAAAAATGTATGACCAAATCCAGATGAACTGTTTTATTCTAAAAAAGAAGCATGCAAAAATTAATGACCAGAACTTGATGAACCCTTTTATTCTTAAAACAAACATGCCAAAAAACATGACCGGAACTTGATGAACTGTTTTATTCTAAAAAATTAACATGCAAAAAAACATGATCAAACCTTGGTGAACTATATTCACTATTATAGCATATAATCTCCAGGCAGGAGTCAGACATGCCTTACTAGATGTTCAAGCAGCCCCAGAAGAGAGATTCAGAAACACTAGTCTTAAAAAAGGAGAATTCAGTGGTCATGCGGGCGCAAGGCTACTAAATGACAGGGTAGGAGCTGAAGTGGAATAATATGTGCTTGGTCCTGAATGAGTTGGGTGGAGGAGAAGGTGGGGGGAGTCAAGCCAGCAATTTTACAAACTGGGATCACTTAAAGGGACAATAACTCCATGTACATTAATAAAAAAAAAGCATGATATTTTTTATTCCCAATATCATTCTTTTTTATATTGTACATCATGTCACAATTCTTATCTAAAGACCAATAATAAAATAGGATTAATATTGATATATATTTTTTCTCAGAAATAAAATAATAAAATAAATAATAATAAAATTAAATGTTAGTTTCTACATAGAAGATAATATTTTTTAAAATGTATGATTTTTTAAAAAGAAAATAATTTTTAATTTTATAGAAATCAATTTATAAAAGAACATAAATGAACCAAATTACAATATTTTTCCATTGACCCTAATGATAATAAAGTTTTAAAAATGTTAATTAGTGATGGGCGAATTTATTCGCCAGGCGCGAATTCACGGCGAATTTGCGCGATTCGCTGCCAGCGAATAAATTCGCAAAACGCCCGCGAAAAAACGTGCGCCGGCGTCAAAAACGAGACGCCGGCGCCGTTTCGCGAATTTTTTGCCGTTTTGCGAATTTCGGCGCAAATTCGCCCATCACTAATGTTAATGTGCTAAAGTATTCTCAAACCAAGACGGATATAGTGTTTCAGCAAAACTAATATATAACGACCCTTAAAATTAAAATTCTGAATATTTATTGCAATTTTTTTATACAAAGCCAATATATTTTTGAGTTAATTGCTCGTATTGGTTCTACATTAGAACATAAATCTATCTAAAAAAAAAAACGAGATGCTAGATGGTTCAAAGTGGGGTTTTTTTTTTTCCATAAATCCAGTATATATAGTCGCAGTGCTCTGAATAGACTTGAGAGGAAATGTGGGAGTTAAAGTAGGCGCAGAGCTGTAAGGATTCTCAAGTTAAGGAGGATGCTGGATGATTTACAGAAAGGTTAATTCTGATGGGAGCACTTTGCTGCCCAGAGAGAATAAATGGTTCTCTTAAAAGGTTAGTGTGCAGAAACATCACAGTGAGCAGACATTTTCCAACTGCTTCATCCTCTCTGCTTTATGAATCTGGAGGGAAATTAATTTTTCATTTGTAGCAATGAAACTAAAGAATATACCACTCCCACCAACTGAAATCTCTCAATAGATTTCATGAATTATGTCTCAGAGTTCGTAGATAGTCCGAGTGAGGGTGTAATACAATTGGGAAGGAAAACATTAGAGTTGTCATTACAGAATATATATCCCTTTTTTTCTATTTCTAAAATTACTCTAAACGGCTCCCAGAAATACATTCCTTTGTCCCTGTATTCAGATTTATTTCATTTCCCTATCACAGCCAGTTCAAATGCAGCTCTTTTCATTACTTCCTTGTTTAGCACGAATCGCCACCTCTTTTGCTTTCTGAGTTCTTCTTCTCTCTCCAACTATCAAGACCACAAAGAGTTGCCTACTGCCCATGCCTGATTAGTAGTGATGGGCGAATTTGTCCCGGTGAAAAATTTGCGAAAAGAATTGAAATGAATAGGCGTCAAAATAATTTGATACCCGTCAATTATGACGCCCGCGACAATTTATATACGCACGCCTATTTTGTCCAAATGCATTTAAGTCAATGGGCATTGTGACAATTTTTATGCACACGAATATTCTGATGAGTGCCAAAGATTTTTTGACGCTGTGGATTTTTTCATTTTCAATTTATTCGCTGCCAGTGAAAAGCAGAAATTCACCGCAATTTTGTACCTGGCGAATTTATTAACCCATCCCTACAGATTAGTTTCCATTGGAGCAGAGGCAATCAGCACATATATAATAAATTTATTGATGTATATTTTCAGAATTATTTCCCTAGATCCCAATATAAATTCTTATTTGTGTCTAAAGCCTTGTTGCTTACACTAATAGGCCAAAGACGTAACCTTTTGGACAGATATAGCATAGTTTACACTGGTGCCAAGCTCTTCAAATGAATGTTTGCATGACCAAATGAACAATGAGCGCTGAAATGTGAAGGCCGGTGCCTAATAACATTCCATGCATTTCCAAGATATATTAATACATATTGTTCTGAAATGTTTATTGTCATTTTGCATTGTTGTTGTTAAAGTTCAGTGGTTTGACTTCATTCAGAGTGACGAAAGGGAACTAGGAATTGTTTTGATCAGGGTTAGCACTGGCCCTGGTGTCAATAGTATTTCTTCAGCAGATATTGTCATTTTAATCCATTCAGAAGTTCCTGATTTCCATCTCTGCTTCTTATAGTCTACTATTCTTTCCTATATCATTGGTACATATTGTTTTTAGTGTTAAATGCTGGCATGTGGTTTTCAAAAGTTCGTGTATCTAATAAGAGCATAGACGCATACAATGTAAATGTACAGTTTCTTTATTGGTTTAAATATTCTAATAAAAGAAATATTGTCATTGCATCAGCATTGTCTCTGGAAGCAGAGCTAAATATTATTTCCTGGTGATTGTAATAAAAAGGTCAGAGAAAGGCTTCAGGAAGTTGCTGGAACGACACATGCCACCAGCCTTGATCCAGAATGTCTCTGTACATCGACAATAGAACAAAAAAAAAAAGAAAAACAAAATAGAACTTGTATTGGGAGGATGGAAGAATCTGCAAATATATTGGTCATATGATCGGTCCCAGTCTTTGTCCTTCTACAAATGAATTCCCAGGCTAAAGAAAATGTTCCTTCTGTCGGAAATCCATAGAAACACACAACTGGTATTCTCTTGACTTTAGACATTTACAAATTCCGTTGCCTATCGTAGAAGAAAGGAGGCTGGATTTGTTTAATCCGAGATGAATTTGAGATGATACAGTATTGTTTTGCAGGTATGTTAGAAGCCTAGAAAGGCAAATGTTTCTTATTCGCAGAAATGTAAAAGGGTAAGAGGTCACTTAGTCATTAGAAAAAAAGGAACATCCATGAAGTATGGAAAGGCTATTTCCCTTAGACTCCATTTCATCCAAATAATCTCCATTTTTAAAAATGATTTATTTTTATATTTTATAATAATAAAACATACCCCGTACTTGATTCAATGCTAAGGGGGTGATTTATCGGTTTGAATTTGAATCTTTCCCACAATTTGAATTTTTCTCCACAACAACTCACAAATTCAAATTATATTATCAAAAACTCAAATGTCTGGTATTTATTAAGCAAAACAACTTGAAAAGTGTAAAAAAAAAAATTGGCATCTAAAAGCTGGCGAGTTCATGTAGAAGTCAATGGAAGTTGTCCAAGGCAAAATTCTGATAAGTGATAAAGTGATGAGCACATTTTTTTTGACAGGCATCAATTTGCCCTGAAATTCCGCACTTCATCATCTGTCATTTTTTTGGCGAAATTGCATCAAAAATCTGCCTTGAAAAATTTAGCCACAACAAAAAAGTCACCACGACAAAACTGTCGCAAAAACAAAAAAATCACCTTAAGGAAAAACTCCCAATGACTTTAATGTATTGGGACAATAAAAAAAGTTGAAGAGACAAAAAAGTTGCTAAGACAAAAAAGCCGCCACAAGACAAACAAAGTTTCGAGTTTTTGTTTATTATTGTATTCAATCAAGTTTTTTACATTGTGATTTTTTCATAAATGAGAAAACATTTGAGTTTTATAATTGTGAGTTTATTCAAAGTGGAAAAAACCTCAGATAGATTTTTGATAACTAAGCCCATAAGATATAATTAATCCTTATTGGAAGCAAAACCAGCCTACTGGGTTTATTTAGAGGCAGATTTATCAAGGGTCAAATTAGAATTTAAAAAACTCTGAAATTCGACCAACCGATATTTATTAAAAAAAAAATCTAAGTTTTTTTGCAGGTGAATAGTCCATATTCTTTCAAATTCGTCCGAATAAGAATCATACAATTCGAAGTAATAGCGCATTTGAATCGTAATTGACTCCAAATAGGTTCTAGGAGGTCCTCCATAGGCTAAAACAGCAATTCAGCAGGTCTTACATGGCGAATGGTCAAAGTCAAATTTTTAAAGAGACGGTACATAATAAATTTCGATATTCGAATTTTTGAATTTCTTTTCAAATTTGAATGAAATTTGGACTATTCCCTAGTTGAAGTACACAAAAATTAGCTTGAAATTCAAATTTTTTTAATTCGAATTTTCACTTTGACCTTTGATAAATCTGCCCCTTAATGCTTACTTGTTTTTCTAATAGACAAGGTATGAAGATCCAAATTACAGAAAGATCCATTGTCCAGAAAGCCCCAGGTCCCAAGCATTCTGTATAACAGGTCCCATACCTGTGCTATATGAAACTCTGATAGAACCAACAAGGCCTTTCTGAAGGTCCATTGCATTCCAACATAAAGTATTTTCTCTGCAACTCAAAGTTGAAATGTGAATGCGAGAACCATAGCTTGAATAAAAAATGGCTTGTTGCTGATGGTAAATCCAAGCACTTCCTATGAGACGTAAATAAAACCTGGAGTATAAACTTGATTGGCATATACACAGGTTGCATTGCAGTTTAACTAGAGGCCCTGCACTGATGCCAAGTTGTAGGTGTTGGTAATGCTCATTGGAAGGTAGAATAACTTATCCACTGTAATACACGATGAAAGGCTAGATTATTATGGAATAATGACTTTATCCAAAGAGGTCAATAAATGTCTTGTGCCGTGGGTGTCACATAAATCTCCTGGAGGTCCACATTTGGTCCAGGTGGACTTCCCTGGTGCAGTGGAGCCATGAAACCTGGAAAGAGCCAGCATCGTACTGGAGGCCCAGAGGCCCACAAGGGCTTCTGCCACAGGCCCCCCTGTCTCCACCCCCCCCCTAGAGGCCCTGCACCCCAGCCACGACCACCCTTCTGGCTTCCGCTCGTACCTGAGCTGCAGTTGCGGAAACACTAAGGGGGTTATTTACTAAACTCTGAATGCATAAATCATGAAAAATTTGTGATTTTTTTTTTATAAAATCAGACTTTTAAAAAAATCATTTTTTGGAATTTATCAAACCCTGAGGATGGAAAAGTCAGAATCTGAAAATCCGGCATGTCAGACCTGTCGAGGTTCCGTATAAGTCAATGGGAGAAGTCTCAATGATATTTTGATGTGCTCTGGATTTAGTACTTTACCCCAACGTTTTTAGAGTTTTTGGGTGAAAATTCTGTAAAAATTGTGAAAATCAGTTGAAAAAAATCCGAAAAAATTGTGAGAATCAGATTTTTTCCCACATAGCAAATTTTCATGAATATTTAATAATAAATAAGCGTAAAAAACCCGAGCAGATTTGATCGGAGTTTGTAGCAAAAAATATTGAGATAAATTCAGACTTTGATAAATAACCCCCTAAGGACTGGGGGGCACAATCAGGGGACAACTCTGGCTGTAGAAGAGTGCGGGTCTGGGCTGGCCCAGTTCGACCCTGGAAAGAGCAAAGGGATACATTGAAATACAGTAGCCAGGAGGCAAGAGAGACTTTTATAACTTTTTGATAGATAGCTCTGAAAAGCTATAAGGATATTTTAAGAAGCTAAAGGGTCAACATGATAGATAAATGTAATTATCTTTTATTATCATTTTTATCAAGATTTTAAACCCATTCTACTAATCTAGGAGAGGTTCATTGTCTCTCAACATACCTCAACATCCAATCCAATGTCCCTACAAGAACCTGAACAAAACACGAATTTCACAGAGTATTACATTTATTGGTAGTATATTTAAAGTTTCAAATAACACAATAATACAGTTTATAGGAGCAAGGCATTAAATCCTTCCAGTTCTTCATTCCAACGTGTCATGCAGTCGTATTGATTCCATGAACCTAAAAAAAGTCAGAAGACACTCAGACAAGCTACAAATTCTTGCCAGTTAAGAAAAAAATAAACCACAAACAAAACAGCTTACTAAAACGATGGAAATGTGGTGCTTTTACAAAAGTTTTTATGAAACATTTCTGGCATTCCAAAGCAAATTTTTTTGTTATCCGGAAGGCCAATTTGTCTGGCTTATTTTCAGATGATGTGCCTATTTATCTCACATGGGTGATCACTTAGAAAGGTTCCAATATGACACACACACCAAAACAGCAAACACACTGACCAAAGGTCAGGTTGCTGGACGGATTCCTAAAAAAACAGTCTCTATGTGTTGAACTTTCCTGGGATGGTTGACAAGCCCTGACTGAATAGAGCTGACTTACCTCTGGGACCAGCTCCTCCTTTCCTCCATTTTTATTTTGCCACAGGGTTAATAGCTATTTCGTGCTGGGTCATAGAAGACATCTGTGTCTCAGATAATATGCTTACGGTGATTACCACACATAATTGACTGACCTTCACTCATTCTTTTCCTGCTCCAGGCCATGGCTGATAGGATGAGATGCTCCTGAAGAGTTTATTTTCCATCACACACCATTGTGTCACTGAGCAAACATTTTAGCAAGCTTGGACTGAGTCACCTTTTTTTTTTTTCTTCTGTACCTCCACCTTTAATAATAAAACTGTGACTAATCCCATGATCTAAGATTTTAAATGGTAGTGAGGAATCACACATGAATTCTTGGTGTGAAGATAAATATATGAGTGTTTTCTGCACATTCCATGCCTGTTGTACCTTTAATTTCAGGTTGTATTTTTTTTTTAACTAAACTAAACAGTTTTGACAGGTTCTACTGAACTGGGCTGCACATTTGGGGGCCCATTTACTCAGTTCGAGTGAAGGAATAGAATAAAAAAAAAATCGAATTTCGAATGGTTTTTTTTGGCTACTATTTTTGGCGACCATCGAATTGGCTACTTCGACCTTAGACTACGACTTCGAATCGAACGATTCAAACTAAAAATCGTTCGACTATTCGACCATTCGATAGTCGAAGTACTGTCTCTTTAAAAAAAACTTTGACCCCCTACTTCACCATTTAAAACCTACCGAACCTCAATGTTAGCCTACGGGGAAGGTCCCCATAGGCTTTGCAAACTTTTTTTGGTCAAAGAAAAATCGTTCGATCGAACGAATTGCGGTAAATCCTTCGACTTCGATATTAACCCTCGATATTCGACCATAATCTGCCCCTTGGAGTTCAACTGGTTATCTACAAATATACTGGGCAGATGCTATTTAAGGGCTAGTATATCGGAAAATTATCCTGTGCTGTGTTGTTTAACGAATACATATACTTTCTCTCTGCAGAGAGTATTATTTAGGAATTTGTTTTGGCTACAGCTGTGCCGGTAGAGCAAATTAGTAGCTGTTTTGCCTACCCACAGGTATCTCCCCATACTGCCTGTTTGCTAGGCAATTCCTCACTTGCTAGCTTTTGTAACAAAAAGGGAAGGCTATGGGCAGTGATAAGGAAGTTTATGGTAGGTTGGGTACTTTATGTTACTAGGCTGGTACAAACTGTCAGTATTATTGTAGACATTATTGTAGTCCCTGCAGTATGGGTATAGCTCAAGAAGTATAGTGCTCAGTTTCTAAGCTGCCATGTTAAATTGCAACATAATAATTTTAAGGTCTATCCCCCTATCAATAGCTTAACTCCCAGGGTTGTCTAGCCCCACAGAATGCCAACCAGACAAGGTGCTTGTAGAGACATATGGTGGTTCTGTTTTTCCAAAATTAGTGTTTCTGTTGTAAGGGGAAAGAAAAATGGCGGTTAATGTACCTAGATTGGTATCTTTAACTAGAGCCTTTTGGGTTGCCTTTGCATTTTGCCATCACTTTGAACTCACCAGGAATTTTCACAACTGTTTTTCGAGATGGAGATTATTATATAGAGCAGGGATCTCCAAACATTTTTGTCCATGAGCGACATTCAAATGTAAAAAGAAGTTGGAGAACAACACAAGCATAGAAAAAGTTCCTGGCGGAGCCACTTATGGGCTGTGATTGACTACTTGGAAGCCTCTATGTGGACTGGCAGCTACAAGAGGCTCTGTTTAGGAGCACACCTATGCAACCATAACTTGCCTCCAAGCCAGGAATTCAAAAATAAACACCTGCTTTGAGGTCACTGGGAGCAACATCCAAGGGGTTGGTGAGAAACATGTTGCTCACTGGCCACTGGTTGGGGATCACTGATATAGATGATAAAAACAATTTGCTATAAGTTTAATGCCTTTCTGACCAAGAGCCTATGCCCATAGTATTGGAGAACTGCTCAGCAGTGCATTGTTGCATAGGAAAAACCATATACATGGAGGGTTGTCAAATGTGCTGAGCTTGGTCACACATCTACTATTTGCCTTCATGACTGGATGGGTTTACCAGCCACTGCTTGGTACAGGCTTCCAACCTATCTGACCAACTACTGGAGAACTTCACAAATAATATTTTTAAAGATGCAGCTTTTTGAGACAATACTGGGTTAATATAAAATATATATATTGCGTCAGTCAGATACTTCTCTAAAGCCACTTGTCAAACGGAACAAACATTGGCCGTAGTGGTTGCAATTCTTGGAAGGAGTAAATAGGAGTTTATAGAGGGTCCAATTTAAGCAGCAATCTTCAATCTAATCAACATGGAGCTCCAATAAGGACCTTGCCCCAAACTGGGAAGCCAATACCTTTAATTTAAAGGGATATGCACTTATTTTCTTCTCACTTAGCCTATTTGCTATTTATCCTTTTCTGTGCCAAGGACCTAAAATCAACGTCACTGGCAAGGAGGTAACAGAATGACAGATAAAGAGATGTTTCCAAGTAATACAATGCAACATTTTCACTGTATTATTTATTAATTTAATCTGAAACTGCTATGACAGGGGACTGACTAGTGTGTTGTGGGGTTAATTAATTTTTGTTTACATTATATATATGGTAGGCAGGAGAAGGAGCGATGGGTCACTGGGGTGGGTGCCTAAGGCAACATAAATGTCAAGTCCTGTCTGCTTACCTGGGGGGAATGTAATGTAGCATGCTACTCAGAAATTAGCCCAAGCAGTAATCCTCTTAAAGGGTCAACAGTATATCCCCCCCCCTTGGTGACCGCAATGTCTTTATATAGTCACTGTCCTGCAATTTTATTCATATTCTAATATATATCGGAAAAAAGAGGGTCAAGCTACACAGTGGGCACATTGTCCAAAGATGCAACTAACATTCATCATGAATAATAGAAATGTTGGAGGTTAAGACATACTGAAGAAGCCCCTTGTAAATTGTGTGCATTAGAACAAAGCCCAAGTGAATGGATGATTATATACATTGCAATACTACAGGTATCGGACCAGTTATACAGAATATTGCGGACCTGTGGCTTGCTGGAAAATCGTTCTTTCTATAATTTGGATCTTCATACCTTAAGGGGCAGATGTAAGAAGGGTTGAATATCGAGGGTTAATTAACCCTCGATATTCGACCAGGAACTAAAATCGTTCGACTTCGAATATCGAAGTCGAACGATTTAGCGCAAATCCTGCGATCGAACGATCGAAGGATTATTCGTTCGATCGAAGGAATATCCTTCGATCAAAAAATCACAGGCAAGCCTATGGGGACCTTCCCCATAGGCTAACATTGACTTCGGTAGCTTTTAGCTGCCGAAGTAGGGGGTCGAAGTTTTTCTTAAAGAGACAGTACTTCGACTATCGAATAGTCGAACGATTTTTTAGTTCGAATCGTTCGATTCGAAGTAGTAGTCGAAGGTCGAAGTAGCCCATTCGATGGTCGAAGTAGCCCAAAAAACACTTCGAAATTCAAAGTTTTTTTAATTCGAATCCTTCACTCGAGCTTTGTAAATCTGCCCCTAAGTCTCTTAAGTCTACTAGAAAGTCATGTAAACAGGGTCAGACTGGGCCAACGGGACAACGGGAAAAAAACCCGGTGGGCCCTGGCTCTCATGGGCCCCGCCGGACCAGACTTGCTGCCTGCCCGAATCTTCCTCCTGTCACCGACCTCCCTTTCACTGGCCCCCAGTCCGACCCTGCATGTAAATATTTAATAAACCCAATAGTGAAATGAAGTCTACAGGAGATGGTCGTTTCATAAGTCGGAGCTTTCTAGATAACAGGTTTCCGGATAACAGATCCCATACCTGTATTGCTTTTCTAATACATAAACTCCTCCTTTGCATTCCTTCATTTTCATATTTTTCATCATGAAAACTTTGCGCCAACATCACAAATCGACTCCCTTCTGCTGCAAAACTCCCGCCTCCTAATTACAGCCTATCGGCATTTATCTGGAATCTTAAACACTATCCTCGCTGAGCCTCCATCATAAACGAACACATCAAGAACAGCGAGCGCGCAACAAAAAATACATGCATTGTAAACATACGGGTGATCTTTAGAAAATGTCGGCATCACTTCATAATTATATGCTACAAGTTTAAATTAACGAAAGCTCTGAAAATCATAATGCCTTATTAAAATGCAATTAATCCTTTGATTAGAAAAACAAAAAGCACAAGTATTTACAACAAAAACACAAGTAGAATAATTACAAATATCATGTTCCAGGTTTCTTTTTATTTGGGTGTCACTTAGAATGTTGCCTATTCCCTTCATTAATTCAAACACACACATTATCTCAAATCCACAGCAGTCTGAGTGACAGTGGCCACCAAACACCCACAACTATATCCTATTGATTTCCGCAAATCCCGAACAATGCCATTTGCATGCTTGTTTCTGTAATAATAAAGATATGCCATTCAGAATTAAAGCATCGGCCAGGCTAGTGGCAACTAATTGTGTTGTGTGTAATGAGTGCAATTTCAATTTGATATAACCCTCAGCTTTTCTTGCCGCACTCGCTAAGTACTTTCAAGTCTTTGTAGGGAAATAATTGATTTTTTTTTGTGCTATGGGCACAAGAAAATTATTATGATCTTTTGAATAATGCCAGCGAAAGGACCATGAATGATTTAAATTGGTATATGAAGATGGCTTCGCCGCCAATTGAGTTTTTTTCTTTTTTTGACCGACAATCTACTAATGTAGCATCTAGATTAGGATATTATTTTAAGGAATCAGGAAACTGGTTAAACAAAATGTGGCTTTTTATTATTTAATAGACGCCATGTTTACAATTGAGGTATAGATATTGGTCATACATGAAAAATGGATTATTCACAGAACCCCAAAATCATATGTAATATATATTTGAAGTATTATTGAAGCTTGACATTGAACTCTTAAGATTAGGGGCCTTCTCTTCTTTTTTTTTACGAATCTCTAAATCTCTAAAAATTTGTGGTTTTTCTGTATTTCTTTAAAACTCAAAAAATCTGAGATTTGTCAAGTGTTATTTTCCCAAAGAAAGACCCTATTTACAAGTTATTCTGAATTGAGAAAGTCAGTTGGATGACTTGTAAATTGTCTTCAAGGAAAAAACTCAGCAAGTCCAGTTGATTTGACTTATTTCTACAGATATACCATGACCTGGATGAATAAGAATCTTCACAATCACTTTCGAGATTCATTATTTTATTTTATAGTTTTTGAATTATTTGCCTTCTTCTTCTGACTCTTTACAGCTTTTGAATTCATCCACTGACCCCATCTAAAAACAAATGCTCTGTAAGGTTATACAGTTATTGTTATTGCAACTTTTTTTTCTTTCTATTCAGGCCTCTCCTGAGGGGGGTTCACTGGGAATTTTCTATTTGTATTTTCTAGCGCATCATTCGTAATATATATATATATATATATATATATATATATATATATATATATATATTCGGATCTTTTTACTAATACCACAACATTTGTGGTTTAGTAGTGGTTTACAAAACCTACAAAGCCACTAAAATTCAACCTTTGATAAATGTGCCTTGTAAATAGGCCCCTAAGGAGGTTAGTTGCTCTCATTTCATTTAAAAAATTTGAATGAGAATCCTAAAGGTAAGAAACGGTTTTCAATTGTTAAAGAGACTAGTGATGGGCGAATATATTTGCCAGGCGCGGCAAATTTTCGCCGGTGTCAAAAACTAGATGCTGGCGCTGTTTCGAAATTTTTTCGCCATTTCACGAGTTTTGCGGGAAATTCTAAAATTTTTCGGCGAAACGTTGCAAATTCACCCATCACTAAAAGAGACCATCTGCCATTGACTTTAACATGATTTTCACATGTTTTAGCTGTCTGAGTATTTTCAGATTTTGCTCTTAAATACTTCAGAACATAATAAACATCAAAAATTTTGAGTGTTTTTTTTTTTGCTCTAAAAATTATAGTTTTTTTCTCTTTAAAATCAAAAACCCGACCACAAAAATTCGAGGTTTACTAAATAGGCCCCTAAGAGTAGGACTATGTCTTTAATTGAAGGAAGATTTATTTCAACATTTACATTGCAATGAGCAGTTTCTCCTAAGACAAATGATTATCAAAAAAATGTTTCCATGAAGCAGCTGTGTCTTTTATTTGTGCTTTTCAAGCCCGATGGGTCTGGTGGGAAGGCATAGCTATCCTTCCATCAAATGCAAAACAAATCAGTGTCCTTATGGAATCTATATTCCCTTTATATTAATTATTGCCAAACGAAACACTTGATAAAAAGATAAATATTGGAATGGAACAAGTTACAACTTTATGGCGATTTCAAGCAGAAACACTTTCTTCACCCCCAAAAGACTATTTTTTTTTCCTTCAGGAAGAGAATCTTGTTAATTTAGTCATAACTAAATAGTTTCTAATCTGGAGCAGCGAGTCCGCTGAGAATATTGGACAGTTTAAAGGTTAATCACCGTCGCCTGGTTACACGAGTGAGGCAGAACTAATTCCTCCAAAGGCAAATGGCTTGCTGTTTTATCAGCAGTGCAGATTAGAAGTGTTAATATCCAGAATAGAATGGATGCTTAAGGGCCAGTTTTTTCTCCTTATCTGCAAACTTTGCAACAGAACTGAGCTACTGCAAAACCTCTGCACTTTCTATAATGAGGCCTCTCGTTTGGTCTCTCGAGCAGAACTATCAGAGAGTTTTCCCCAAACTACTGCCACCAAATTCAGGGTATTACAGTCCATGGGTAATTGGAAGATCACTATAATGAAGTAAGAGATAAAAAAAAACCCATTGGCTGCCAGCCTAAAATGTGGATCAGCTCCATACTGCAAGCTATCTTGCAATGTCACACTCTGAGAGATTTACATAAAAAATACCCTGTAACCAAATAACCGAATGCATTGAAAATACACGCCTGCCGATGGAAAGGAACCACTTCTTAAACACTGGTTTGTATTATTAAAAAAAAGCAGAAGAATAATATATTCTACATGGAATTGTACATGGAGTCTACACAGCTGGGGGGGGGGGGAATGTGACTCACAATTAATGCCCCGGTTATCACGCTTTTAACAATAATTAGAATATTCATTTCCCAATGTCAAGATGGAGCACAGATCTAATCCCATAAGGAGTTCCATCACAAATACCCGGTAATAATTTTAGGAACATTAATCTATAGCCACCGCTGGGTAAATCTTGAGAGTAGTCTGTATTTATCCTATTACACCGTGTAACTTTGACATTCACTTCCAACCTACTAACTGGAATGTGCTTCAGCAAACCATAAAACATATGTAATTATAAGGTCTCCTAATTCATATTCTATACATGATGAAGAGCATTAGCCCACGTTCTACTTATTACCAGTATTTATATTCCCTTTGAATTACATGAAAGTTACATTGATGATGTGGATCTTGGTTGCCATGGTAAGTGCTTTGCAATTGTACCTAAAAAATGTTGTGCTTATTGAGAGATACTTCTCCTAAGAACAATAAAGGGCTTTTGTTTAGCCACATATTAATGGCTGGGAGATCACCTCTGAATGAGGTCAATCCAGACCTAGAAGGTAAATGATCAATATGAGTTGCACTGGCTTTTCTCTGTAAAGGTCATTTTGAAGTTCCATGATACCTTACAACATTATAATTGTCCAGGAAAAATATACAAAGAAACATTGACCAACATGATTACATATATCTGTTGGTTCATGAATAAAGGGAGGTTTGTTCGTAATGAACTATTGTAGTCGTTTATAGCTACTGCCGCCATCTTTAACATAGATTAACATTCTCTTCCCCGGGAGATTCATTAGTGCTAATTAATTATTTCTACCCAAGAATTATTGTAGATAATTAGCATTATTTAGGCATATAGTAAGTCTGGTAGTAATGACGATTCCATTATGTCATTGTGAGCTTTTCCTTGTTTTGCTGCATATTTAGAAGGTTGCACCTGTCCGTTGAATCTTTTCTTTCAAGATAATTACATTTTGCCATTTGTTGACTTAAAAATAATGGCAATGAATAACTTGTCTATGTTTTCATCAGAGATCACTTCTTTGTGGACCTTCTTCACTTCATTGGCTAAGAAATACAATCACAATAAAAAAAAATTAAAGATAGATTAAACTGGACATGAACTTAAAAATTTACCGGACAAGGACATTTTTTTTAATCCTTTTTGAGAAAAAATATATATTTTCAATGTGCTTCTAGAATAATCACAATGAAACACTACCATTTTACACACTAATGTCCTTTCTGAAATAAACATTAGGAAAATTTGATAAAAATATTTGAAAAGTAAATTTTCAAGTTAGGATAGGAAAGTATTTATTATTTTTTTCAGAATATGGTTTCCATATAAAAAAATAGTTATTAGGAAAAGTTTGATAGATATTTTATTTCTCATATCCAAACCAAAAGTTTCAGAGATCAAGTTATGTTCATTGGCTTGTAGCTCCTACTGGACTAACAATGTGCTAAATGGGAAGCCCATGGGCTTTGCTGTAAATTATAATGTTTTTTTAAACCCATGTCATTTATATAAATTTCTAATATGTCACACTGTCTCATCTGCATAAAAAATAAACCCTGGGAAGAATATAATTATTTTCTTCCATGTACATAATGGAACATTTTGTTATTGTCCCAATTTACTAGAGAACAGTTTTCACACTTCAAAGAGCTTTGGTATTCAACTCTCATCTCCTCTACTGGTTGGCCCAATCTGGCTTATACATTTTTCTTATGCCAATTACTCATGAGCAAATTTTTTTCACCAGGCATCAATTTGGGTCAAAATTCCACATTTCACGTTCTGCCATTTTTTTTTGCGAAACTACTGGAAAAAAAATAAATTTGCTGAGACAAAAAAATCACCTAGTTAAAAAAGCCGCCTAGACAATAAAAAAAGTCACCGTAAGAAAAAAACGGCCATTGACTTAATGCATTTGGAATGAGAAAAAAAAGTCTTGCACATAAAAAAAAGTCACATTTTAAAAATAATTTTTCTGCAAAGCCAAACAGGACAGATTCATTCAACTCTACTGAGAAAAAAAACTGCCATTGACTGCCATTGCCATTTGGACAAAAGTTGGCAAGAAAAAAAAAGTCACCACAAGAAAAAACGCCCACTGACTTTAATGCATTCGGAGTAAGAAAAAAAGTAACTTTAATCAAAAACTGCCTAGCATAAAATAATTTGTCGCCTATTGACTTCAATGTGTTTCACAAATTTTTTGCCATTTTCGCAAATTTTAAGGTTGATCCAAAAGGGACAGATTCGCTCGTCACTACTGCCAATATATTCCTAGTACCCAAAAAGGTATGGGGTGCCACCGATGGCTTACTGGGCTATAACCTGACAATTTATTTAGAAGGAGATCAATCACAGAAACATGCTGTATTGGACAGTGTATGCAAGTTAGGGTAACAGAAGAGACCCTGAGGAAGGTTACAGCTTCACTGAACTTCACTGGTTTATACTAATGTTGAAATTGTCTATTTATAAAACTTCATTTGAGTCATATCCTTTTAATGATGGCAGGAACTAGTATTTTACTAGGACAGGATAGGACACTTTACTAATCAGTAGTAATAAAATATTTGTTCTTCTTACATTTTGCTTAAAGGAAGTTCTTCATCGACCCATATGTATTTTTGCTAGGCTGTGGCTGGCTAATAAAGTTTTCTTTATATAAATAGAACAGATTGAGCAGATATTAAACTGTTAAATCAAAATGAAACATAAATATTCAAAGTTGCATGTATCCGCCTTCAATCATTTTCTCGAAATCTACTTAAAAGGTTCTGTGGATTCTGAAATCACAAAAAGGATACATAAAATTTATAGTTTAGGTGAAATTAACTTACGATGAAGACCCTGGATATTTTAGCTGTATGTTAGACTTACCTTGTACTGCTGCTACTTGTAGTTGGCTGGATTCATCTTCTTCTGATGAGCGCAAACCTATTACTATGCCCAGGAGACAAGGACAACTATGAACTTTGTGTTGTCACCAATCCTTCCTGGAGGATATGGTTGCTATACATGTGAAGGGACAGTGGATGGTAGGCAGGTTTCACCCAAACACACGAGTTTTATTGCATTGCATGTATTATAAAATTAATATCTTTCAATTTTATGGGGCATATTAACAACATGACATTGAATACATTGTAATCTGTCAATTCAGCTTAATGGCCTGAAGTTCTTCGTTGGGTATAATTTGAGTGCAGAACAAGAGCCTCTTATGTATAGTACTTGTGTTTATTTTCTTTTTTCATTCATTTCAATTCCAAGCTTATCTCCCTCTGTGTTCAGCGAGAGGTTATATGCCCTATCCAGCCACCAAAATGTCATTCAAGCACTTCTTATATCTTCAGCTGACCACACAGTGCCTATGGCATCCAAGCATGATCACCTTATCTTTTTTTATGAAAAATGCAATGAGTTATGTTGACCTCGGGGTAAATGACAATTGTTACCAAATCTGTGATTGTCCTCATTCATTACAAAGAAAGACATAACTGGAAATTGCATTCTTTCAAACTAAAGGGTTAGATGTCCCTTGGCAAAAACAGGAAATCCACCGTTTTGATTCCAGGTTTCCCAAAAGCAAATTCATTTAAATATTTCTTTAGCATGTAGCCTACTATTATATTCAGTTTAAAGGAGAAATATCATTATATATTTTAAATTCTATTTATCTTTAAATACAGCTTGGAATGGCAAACTTGCTTCATAGCAAAAGTGACTTACCATAATATAGGACATTTCTGCTTGTTTTTCCTTGGTTGACCAGTAGGCTTTATTGTGCCAATTCATTTATTAATGAATGGATCCATTCATTAATAAATGAATTGGCACAATAAACAGAACCTGTGTTGATAATCAGTTCTGTAAAATGTACAGCTTCTTGTGATGGAACAGGTGAGCAAAGGATGTATCTTCCTATAGAATATATTTCCAGTCTATGTTAGTCAAGATCTTGGGTTCAAACTGTGAATTTTATTTCTACTTCCCAGAACTTGAGAGTCTCAAAGGCAACTTTGAAATTCTGTTTCAAAGGTAGAATATCATTGGAATGCTTTGCATGTGACTTCTCTTAAAGCTACATCTACTGGAGAATTTGTCAATTATAAATCTATTACTACCTAAAAAAAAGATTGCCCTAGCATTCTATGTTTTTAGAGTTTAAGAATACTTTAGTTAACCCATTGTTATTTTAGGGTTCTGGGCTGAAAGCATTATGAGTCGCAATGCCAATGGTTAAACTGACTTGGATTATTAAAGAAAGTGGTCTGCCTGTAGATCTTTTAGTTTTGCAAACTTATTTACCTGCATGCAGCTTCTGGAATGAGCAGATAACACCGTCCAATAAAAGGAAATACTGTATTCCATGTGAAGATAGGTCACCATGTAAAAATGACTTTTTGTCAACTTCATATAGTCATTTCTTATAAGCCCTATTACTTTATTTATGGGGTGACCGATTTCCTAGTACATAGAAGGCCGATGAATGTGGTTCTTTGCACTTTTTTTCCCTGTGTGAAATATGAGAAGCAGAATCACATCAACTCCTGCTTTTCTTCATGACCTTTGTATAAACAGAAATAAGGTGTCAATATAGAACAAGATGCACTGTAGTTAACGTTAATGATCCAAAAGTGGCCTCTTATTGAGTGCCATCTACTTTACTTTGCTCTGTGTTCTGTGGAAGAAGAACATCAAAAGACTGGATTTAAATACTCTAGCAATGTATTGTAGAAAGTAATTTTATGTATTTTATTGCATCTTGATGTTCCATTGCAAATAGGTATTTGCTCTGCTTTTGGTGTCAACTTTTTGTCATAGATCTGGTTGCCTTGTTATGACTCGGGTAAAAATACAGTAAACCCATTGACCCACCATTGTTTTTTATTTACTGAACATAAGGCACTGCTACTTATGTATGGTTGTCACCTGTCCAGTTTTGAACTGGCCGGCCTGTATTTGTAGTGGGCTGCCCTGTTCAAAACATCCTGCCCATTTATTGTTGTTGTTTTTTTAAAGTTTTGCCAGTTTTTTAATAAACCAAGGAAAAGTTCCCAATTGGTTCAGGTGTGACGTCATAGACACTCTCCTTACATCACTAGGCATGCCCCTACACATCATCATCCACCCTCCAGTGTCACCACTCCCCCCCTTTGTCCTGATTTCTATACCAGCAAAGGTGGCAACCCCATACATGTGTCAGCCTAAATTGGGTTATGAAAAAAGATAAAAGTAGGTTTATTTAAACCTTTTGGGGCAGATTTACTAAGGTTCGAATGGTAAATTCAAATTTTCAAAAAAAATTTGGTCAAAACTCACAAATTCGAGCTTAAAACCACCAACTCGAATTTGATCTCGAATGTGAGATTTATCACCCCTCAACCCTGAAAACAGTTCTAATTTGAATATTCGCCACCTAAAACCTGCCAAGTTCATGTAGAATTCAATGGTAGAGGTCCCTTGAACTATTTGGAGATGTTAATAGTAGTGATGAGCGAAATATTTGCCAAGTTATGCTACCAATATGACGCCCATAGACTCCAATGGGATAAAAAAAAATGTTGTGCATCTAGAGTCGGTAAAACACCTGCCAAGGCCGGGGCCGGTATTACAATTTACCGGCAATGCAGTTGCCGGTAATTTGTAATACCCCTTAAAAAAAGCCCTTGGCCTGCCCCCAATTGGCGCAGAGCTTACCTTTTTTCCAGCGCCATCGATCCGCCCCTTTTGCGGCACACTGTGTGGCCCCGCCCCTTTTTTACATCACGGAACACCCCCTTTTTGTGCCCGCCCCCCACTGGCCGGTAACCTTTTTCAGTAAAGGTGGCAACCCTATGTGCATCCAAAATATTTGATGCGCAATATTTAGGTTTTTTTTTTACAGGGTTTGAATTTGATTAGAATTTTAAGGTCGGAACTATTCAATCAAATTTTTTCATAAATATATATACCATTCGAATTGTGAATAAAATCAAATTTATTAGAGTTTAAAAAAATTCACATTATTCTAAAATTTGACCTTTGATAAATAACCCCCTTTATGACCCAAGTCATAAAAAAATTTGAATTTTCACTTCGACCCTTGATAAATCTGCCCCTAATTGTACCTTTGATAGGTTGTTTCAAATAAGTAGGTCCTGCCTGTTTACAATTATAAATTAGTTGGGGACCCTGATTCTATCACTATAGTAACTTGTCACTCTTTTGATAATCCTTGGTACAAATCAATTCAGTTTCACTGGCACCGTATGAATCTCAAAAGTTCTTGGGGTCCCTATCACCTTAGCTATAATAAATAAAATGAAAATTATTATAAGGAAATTGACTACATGAAAAAAATGGGAGTATATAATTTCACTCCCCCAAATGAAAGAGTGCATCACATAAATTGTTCTTCTACCATGCCCACCATATAACTTATAACTGTTGTCTACACACAACCTATAACTGTTATTTTAAAATGAAGCAATAGACACAACATATTTTCAGACAATAAAAACCTATTTTCAAACAAGCTGTGTTTATTGGTGCTCATGTTGAACACAAGAGTGTATTATCAGTGTGACATCATGTCAAGATAAGTTGCCCTTGTGACACCAACTCTACAGGGAGGACACAGACATTCTATTGTTTCATTATTGTTGGGAGATAAGACACTCAGTTTAGCAATTTAGCAGCTTCTACAGAATAACAATAGCACACAGGAGCAAATTGGGCAAAAACAAAGATGAACCTGAAAAACATTATTTCTTCATTTCACTGGCAAGAAAATACAGACAAAAGTATAGATAAAGCTTCTTGCAACAAGCCAAAGAAACAGAAACTGATGATTGAATGGTTGGGGTGGGAGCAGGGCTGTCCAACTGGATGTCAATGGGTTGGATGTAGCCCTCCAAAAGATTTTTAAGGTCCCCAGAATGAACAAGAGCTTCATCGACCTCTTTGAATTACCGAATCATTTCAATATAATCTGTCCTATTTACTGGCCTATATTCTACTGGCAAAGTCTAAAGGTCACTATTAAATACTCATCCTTCTAGATCTCTCTGCAGACTTTGACACAGTTGACCACACACTCCTCCTGGACATTCTATATTGGCATTCGTGACACTGCTCTTGCGTGGTTTACATCTTATCTGTCTGACCGTTCCTTTAAAGTTGTCTTCTCTAACTCTACTTCTACTATATTCCCTCTCTCTGTCGGCGTTCCTCAAGGCTCTGTTCTAGGCCCCCTGCTGTTCTCACTCTATAGTACTTCGCTAGGAAAACTTATTCAGTCATTTGCACTTCAGTATCACCTTTATGCTGATGACACCCAACTCTACTTGTCTACTCCTGATCTTTCTAATTCTGTCCTTTCCCAAGTTACAGATTGTCTCTCTGCTGTCTCCTCCTGGATGTCACAGCGCCACCTGAAACTGAGCCTCTCAAAAACAGAACTCATATTTCCTCCAAGAGCTTCCCCTGTCCCTCAGATATCACTCACAGTAAACAACACCACCTTTCATTCCACCACACAGGCACGCTGCCTACGAGTTATCCTAGACTCACATCTGTCTTTTTCACCACACATTCAAACACAAAATTGTTGTATTCAACTGCGCAACATTGCCTGAATACGACCATATCTCAGTTCAGAATCAACTAAAACACTGATTCAGTCATCATCTCCCGCCTTGATTACTGCAACCTACTCCTTGCAGGTATCCAAACAAGTCACCTTTCACAACTCCAATCTGTTCTAAATGCTGCTGCTAGACTCATTCATCTATCTCGCCGCTCAACATCAGTTTTCATCTTTGATCTCCAAATACTCTCCTTCACTAAACCTTCGCTCTGCTTCTGATCTTCACCTCGCTTCTCCTCTCATCACCTCTGCCCATTCTGGTCTACAAGACTTCTCTCTGGCTTCTGCTTTCTCTAGAACTCTCTGCCTCGAGCTGTCAGACTTTCTCCTTCTTTCCAAACTTTCAAGCGCTGCTTAAAGACCCAGCTTGCAGTCTATTGGTTAGGCGGCGCACTCTAGAGCCCTCTTAAAACAGAATCGCTCGTTTTCAATTCAGCATTAAAACAGATTTCCTTTATTCACACATCTTGGTACACCAAAAAACACAGCGCCATGAGGTCTGACGCGTTTCGTGTTACTGCACTTCACCAGAGACCTCCTTAAAGACCCACCTGTTTTAAGAAGCTTATTCAATGTACCTTAATTAATCAATCATTGCTCTATCATAAATCACAAAATTATTTCTAAAATCCCAATGTCTCAAATGTACCCTAACCTTTATTTTGTAAACTCTAATTTGTGGGGCCCTCTAATCCTATTGTACTCTGTAACCCTTGTTTGAGATCCACCATTTATTCCCTGTTATAACTAAGGTAAAGCACTGCGTATCTTGTCGGCGCTATATAAATAAATGATGATGATGATAGGGTTGGACTGGGCCTGGATCTGCAGAGTCATCCAACAACACCCCTTCCCCCGCTGACTGGGGTCTGCGGGTTCACCCCAAATCGCTGCCTGAAATAGGCAATAGGAGGTACATGATGGAGCATTGGGAGTTCGCAAAGCGTATGAAGGTGGTGGACACTTAAGGTGGCTGCCCCGGTGAGTCAGAACGCCCAGTCCACACTATTGTTTTACAACCACAGCTGCATTGTGGAAAGAGCAATTTCAGACATAAGTTGCCAGGTTCAGCCTAAGACTCAATACAGGCACTGGCATTCTGAGGACACAGAAGCCCAAACAGTCCCCACCAGCCCAATAAATAGTGGCTGCCTATGGCAGGGGTCCCCAACCTGTTATACCCATGAGCCACATTCAATTGTATAAAGAGTTGGGGAGCAACACAAGCATCAAAAATGTTTCTGGGGTGCCAAATAAGGGCTCTGGTTGGCTATTTGATATATATGCATATGTGCACTGGCAATACTGTATAAAGGAGGCTCTGTTTGGCAGTCCTTCTGCTTTTTATTCAACCAATACTCACCTCCAAGCCAAGAATTCAAAAATAAGCACCTGTTTTGAGGCCACTGGGAGCAACATCCATGGGGTTAGAGAGCAACGTGTTTGGGGTTGGGGATCATTGGTCTATGGCATCTTACAGCAACCCTTTTGGTGTTTGCCACTGATTGCCAGTATGGGCATAAAACGCGCCATTTTTTTTACCCATAATGCAACGTGCTTCCCTTAAGAGTGTTTTGGCCTAAATGTGGCAAGGAATCTGACACAATTGTGGGTGATGTGTGGCACTTGCACTTTGATGTGAACCAGATGCAATTGCTTTGAAATTCTTTGGTGCTTGGATGCTGTCACTTCCAGTGTCTAAATGACGTCTGCACCCAATTCTATAGATGAACGTGAACTGCCTCTTTGGATTTATCATGTAGAAATATCAATGTACAGCTGTCTGTGTTTTGGAGCATGCACCCTTACTCGTATTCTTAATTGCAGCTTAATTATAGCCTATGATTAAGACAGCTGGTGTTTGGCCAAGCTGCACATGTTGTTTTTCCATTTAACACTTTATGGAAGATTCAGGTGATGCCACCCAAACTTTCTGCCCTTCTTGGTATGTGAATTGTGGTTTAAGCAGGGCCAAGCTGGCATCTTACGTGATAGACCTTATATTGCCATGCTGTGACTTATTCTTGCATATGTATTTGTATGTGTATATATATATAGCACAGTGAAGAAGGCACTCCCCAACAACTTACCTACCTACGTGTCGAGATATAGCTGAACAAAATCAAAAAGGAGATCCAGCACTCGCTGGATTTGTGAAAAATGCATGAAAAATGTTAATTGTGATGAAATTTTTCATATATTGTTCACAAATCCTGCGAGTGTTGGATCTCCTTTTTGAAGATGTCCTATACTATACTTTTTGAAGATGTCTATACTTTTTAAAGATGTCCCTTATGTGTGTATATATATATATATATATATATATGTGGGACCTGTTATCCAGAATGTTTAGGACCTGGGGTTTTCCAGAGGGTCCTTCTGTTATGTTAATTTAAAAAATAATTTAAACATTAAGGGGTTTATTTACTAATATCCAAATTTTTGTGGTCGGGGTTTTAAAGGGGAAAACAGAAATATTTTGTGGAAAAATAAAAAATGAATGTAGAAGTCAAGGACAGATGTCTCTTTTACAATTGGCAGATATCCTGAGCTGTGCTGGGTTTTGTACAATAATCCAAGTGATTAGTGGTTTTTGGCTGACAATCCGAAAAATGAGTACAATTCCAATATTTTCATGATTTTATCAAATGTTTTCCCGCACCAATTTTTTCAAGTTATTTTATTGATACGTAAGGTAAAATTGCAGACGGGGGTTTGGTTGAATTTATTTCAATAAAATAATGAGAAAATTTCAAATTTTACTAAACAACTGTTTTATTATTACAGAGAAAAAAACATAATTTTTTAAAGTTTGAATTATAGCCTTACGGGTTTCTATTCCCATCCAACATTCCTAGATTAATTTATAAGATATACTATATATTTACATTTACGTCTTCCTAAATGAATCTGATAAAAAGACCTTAAATGGGTGGGGGTGGAAGGACATTTTAATTACACATGGGGTGCTCCAGGTATAGCTGAATGATATGATACACTTTCTGGAAGACCCATTTATCAAAGGTCGAATTTCGAATTCATGTGATTTTTTTTTTCCTTTAATAAATTAAAATTTACTCGAATTTCGAATGGGAGCTTATTTGAGAAAAAATTAGAATGTCTAGAAATATTACTGATTCAATTCAAAGTCGACCAAACTCGAATCAAGTTTTTTTTTGAAAAAAACTTGAAAGTCAGGAATCCTGTTAACATTTTCAAATGGGCGCTGGAACTCTGCCATTGCCTTCTACATGAACTCGTCAGGTTTTAGGTGGTGAATAGTGAAATTTGAATTGTTCCAAGGGTCAAGGTTTGATAAACCTTTTTGCGGGCAAAGCTACATTTTTTGGGTTTTTTTTAAACTCGAATTATTCTGCATTTATTTAAGTCCGATGCAGCAAAAAACCTGAATCTGAAAATCTGCCTTCTCAAACCTGCCGAGGTTGTGTATAAGTCAATGGCAATCGTATTTCGATGTTTCTGTGGTCTGCGCTTGAATTATCCTGAAAATCCAATCTTTTTGGGCAAAAATCTGATTAATTCAGACTTTTCGGAAAAAAAAAGCCTGAAAAAATCATGCAATTCAGGAAAAAAACGCGATTTTAGCAAGTTTTTACCCAAACCGATTAAATCAAGTTTTTTTTTTAATAATTAATAAGGTCAAATCGTGGATTTTAGTTTGGTCGGATTTTTTTTTATTTCAGAAAAAATTCGGATTTTGATAAACGGAGCCTATTATAATAATGTACTAGGGTTTGCTTGGCCTTTATTAGCATTTAGCTTTAATAAACCGTCCACCCCAACCTCCTCTGCCGTGTGTTGTCTACTGCAGAGCACAGAAAGGTAAAAATAAATACTATTTTAAGACAATCATCTGTCTATGTTGCATTTAATAGGTAAGTGTACTTGTTCCACCTTACATACAAATTCAACTTAAAAACAAACCTACAGAACCTATCTCTTACATAACCTCTTACTTTCCCTTCAGATGCATTGGCACCACTTTATATTAATGGAGGAAAAGGCGGAAAGTATATACATATGTATTTATCTGTATTATTTACTAGAAGTGTGTGTATCTATATGTCTATAATGCTTTTCAGTATGTCACTTTCACTAATTCATACATATTTAGGTTGCTTGGGTGACAATAAAGGGGATGAATTTCCGGATTATCATTGAAAGAAAGATCAATACAGGGTATTTGTTTTTGAAATACAATTGACATACGCTGAGAGGCAAATAATCTACCTGGGATGTTGTACTTCCTATTAAGATCCAAGATGAGAACAAGTGTCTGCTGATTTGTCCAGCTGTCACCCGCTCCCCTATTATGACATTCAGTAACTAGAGTGCTGGTATGCCGCTTGTCTGCATTTAACCTGGGTTAACACCACCCTAATACCCGCGAAGAAAAATATAGCATGGACACCTGGAGAGTGTCCTCAGGGGAGGCAATTGTTGGAAACACCATGAGGCTAAGATCTTTATTGTGTTACGACAGTAATTACCAAACTAATAATGCAAACTGTTTTGCAAAAGGATGAGTGAATTCCCCTAGGGGCAAATCTAAAGACGTCAGGCTTATACAGATACTCAATGAAGGGATGAGTTGTCTACTACAGCCATTTAAAAACAGCTTAGGCCTTTTGTCAACCTTTCTGCCTCTTTTCCACTTTCTATGCACAGTGCCTGAAACGAGAGCTGACACTTTTCTATGGAAGTTACTTTCAATTCAATTCAAACGACAAACTAAAAAAGGATAGAAAGATCAGTTTTGAGCAGCATTTCTGCTTTAGAATATTCTTTATCTAGTGCAAGTGCAGCAACCACTAAGGACAATTAGACACCTACTATCACCTACACATATTTAATAATCTCTCTGATGCTTTATTTACCAGTAGGTCCTTCCAGTAGACACATGGGCACCCATTCCGATTAGAAAAAAGGAGGTTCCATCTAAATATTGGGAAGGGGTTTGTTACAGTGAGAGCTGTGAAGATGCGGAATTCTCTCCCTGAATCAGTGGTACAGGCTGATACATTAGATAGCTTTAGGAAGGAGTTGGATGGTGTTTAGCAAGTGCGGGAATACAGGGTTATGGGAGATAGCTCATTGTACAAGTTGATCCAGGGACTGGTCCCATTGCCATTTTGGAGTCAGGAAGGAATTTTCCCCCTCTGAGGAAAATTGGAGAGGCTTCAAATGGTTTTTTTTGCCTTTTCTGGATCAACTGGCAGTTAGCCAGGTTATATATGGACTTAAAAGGTTGAACTTGATGGACATGTGTCTTTTTTCAACCTAACTTACTATGTTACTATGTATTTCTGCTCCATGGGCTCCCTTGTTGGGAGATTCCATTAAAGAGACTGGATAGGTGTAAGATTGAGGGCATACATTAGATCTAGGAAATGCATCATTTGTAGTGATGGGCGAATGTATTCGCCATGCGCAAATTCGCGGCAAATTTACGTGATTTTGCGAAATTTCGCTGGTGAAAAATTCTCCAGTCCAAAAAACGGCTGCCGGCATCAAAAACGGATGCCGGCGACAAAAATGAGACTCCAGCGCCGCTTCGCGAATTTTTCGCCATTTAGCAATGCGAAACGGCGAAAATTCGCCCATCACTTATCATTTGCACATGGGGGGTCAATGGTATCAATTTTAAAAATTATTATTATTATTTTATTATTATATTAAAATGAATAACAGGAAATATGATTATTATTAATTAATTAATATAATTGCTTATAACTGTTAAAAATCTTTACCTTTCCTGGGGCAGATTTGTTAATTTTTAATTTTTAGTGCATAAATTGAGGCAAAAATGGGATTAGCGATTTTCTGTCACAATTGTGTGTTGAAAGTTACAAAATAAATGATAAAATAGTTTGGATGTTTAAAATACATCTCCCATTGACTTCTATAGAAGCTCGTCTGGTTGTAGTTATCAAATTTTCTCATTTTTGAGAACTTTTGAGAATTTTTTTAAATGAATTGGTAAAAATTCAAGTTTTTTTTATGCAGTATTCTAAAATTGTGGCAAAAACAGCTATTGCTTGACTAATTTTGTTAGGGTAAAAAATATTAATGCACACACTAGGGATGCACCGAATCCAGGATTCGGTTCTGGATTCGGCCAGGATTCAGCGTTTTTCAGCAGGATTTTTCTGCCAGGCCGAACCGAATCCGAATCCCAAATTATTGGCGGAAGGGAAATGACTTGACTTTTTGTTACAAACCAAGGAAGTAAAAAATGTTTTCCCCTTCCCAGGCCTAATTTGCATAAGCAAATTAGGATTCGGATTCGGTTCGGTATTCGGCCGAATCTTTCACAAAGGATTCGGGGTTTCAGCCGAATCCAAAATAGTGGATTCGGTGCATCCCTAGCATACACACATATACTGTATATACTGATTTAAAAATGATATAGGGGCAGATTTACTAAGGGTCGAATATCGAGGGTTAATTAACCCTCGATATTCGACTAGGAACTAAAATCGTTCGACTTCGAATATCGAAGTCGAACGATTTAGCGCTAATCCTACGATCGAACGATCGAAGGATTATTCGTTCGATCGAACGATTAAATCCTTCGAATCGAACGATTCGAAGGATTTTAATACAACGATTGAAAGGAGAAGGAAAGCTACGGAGGCATTTTATTGCCAATAGATTAGCTGCAATAGTGCAAGCTAGAATGCTATATTTATTCTGTAGAATGTTTTACCATACCTGAGTAAAAAGCTCTAGAAACTCTCTGTTTGTTTAGGATAGGAGCTGCAGTATTAACATGGTGTGACATCACTTCCTGCCTGAGTCTCTCCCTGCTCTGGGCTCAGATTACAGTAGAAAAGGGAGGGGGTGGGGAAGAGGAGCAAACTGAGCATGCTCTTGCCCAGGGCAATGAGGTTTAAGCTGAAGGCAGGAAGTCTGATACAGAAGCCCATGAGTACACAACAGAAGGAAAGAAATGCAGTGTTTCTTTTGACATAGGACTCAGAGCAGCATTACTTTGGGGGTTTACTGGTATATTTAGATGGACCTTTCTGATAAGGCTTACTTAGTTTTAACCTTTCCTTCTCCTTGAAGGAATATCCTTCGATCAAAAAAACGCTGGCAAGCCTATGGGGACCTTCCCCATAGGCTAACATTGACTTCGGTAGCTTTTAGCTGCCGAAGTAGGGGGTCGAAGTTTTTCTTAAAGAGACAGTACTTCGATTATCGAATGGTCGAATAGTCGAACGATTTTTAGTTCGAATCGTTCGATTCGAAGTCGAAGTAGTAGTCGAAGGTCGAAGTAGCCCATTCGATGGTCGAAGTAGCCAAAAAAACACTTCGAAATTCGAAGTTTTTTTAATTCGAATCCTTCACTCGAGCTTTGTAAATGTGCCCCTTAAAGTCAATAAAGTATAAGCATATTGCCATTTGTGTCCTTAAACACCATACTACTTGTGTCATTAGTGAAATGCTTTATAAATATCAACAATGCAATGAATAAAGTGAGTTGGTGTCTACAGCAAAGTGTTATGTTGACTCAGTGGAAGAAAGTTAAAGGGCAATGCTACACTTGAATAAATAACAATATGCTGGAAAAGAAATGTTCTTTTCATACTTTTTCATAACTAAGTTATGTCTTTATTATTATTATCTGTCAAGTTAAGAAAATAAATAGATATTCTATTCTCTTTCTATAACTAAACCTTGGCCTCCCCAGGCAACTCCTTGGAGAGTACAAATACTTGAAATTGCGCAAATAGTTCGTTCGCACGATCGAAGGAATAATCGTTCGATCGAACGATGAAATCCTTCGAATCGAACGATTCGAAGGATTTTAATCCATCGATCGAAGGATTATCCTTCGACCAAAAAAAGTTAGCCAAGCCTATGGGGTCCTTCCCCATAGGCTAACATTGAGTTCAGTAGGTTTTAGGTGGAGAACTAGGGGGTCGAAGTTTTTTCTTAAAGAGACAGTACTTTGACTATCGAATGGTCGAATAGTCAAACGATTTTTAGTTCGAATCGTTTGATTCGAAGTCGTAGTCGAAGGTCGAAGTAGCCCATTCAATGGTCGAAGTAGCCAAAAAAACACTTCGAAATTCGAAGTATTTTTTCTTCTATTCCTTCACTCGAACCTAATGAATGGGCCCCTTAGACTAACTAAACTGATGTATTATAGAGGTTTGCCAATGTTCAAAGAGGCCCCTGCAGCTCTCCTACATGTCAGGCAAAGCCAGTCATACACAACTATTTCACAATGTATGTTTATATAATGGGTGATATACATGGAAGGGAGGACAACAACAGTCTGCACACAACAGAAACATGAGAACGTATTATTAAGTTGGAAGCAGTTTAAATGGTGGATGGTATGTGCGCAGGCCCGGACTGGCAATCTGTGGGTTCTGGCAAATGCCAGAGGGGCTGCCATAAGGTGCCATAGAAAGTCAGTATTCAGTGGGCTGGTGGGGGCTGTTGGGGCCTCTGTGTGGGCTGATTGGGCCTCTATGTACCTGAAATGGCAGGGCCTATTTTAATTCTCAGTCCGGGCCTGTATGTGCGTTAGTAGAAATAGTTTGGGGATGAGTTCATGTGGAAGAGGTGAACAGTTCAGCCTCTCTATTATTAAGCAAGAGTCAAGATTAACTAAATGCTGGAAAACTATACATTGAGCTTATGTTTTACTTGTGCTGTTCATATTCAAATACAAAGAGGAACTATCAATAGGGTAAGCAATCTCGGCTCAATTCAGCAGACTGCCTTGTGATCTAATCAGAAGAGTAATAGTAAGCAACCATATCCCAATTCTGCACAGAAACACTTCCCAAATTCATCTTAACAAGGAAGAGTCACGTGTATTGCCAAACAGGTGGCCCATGTCATCACCCATACTACCCTTGCATAGTGGAATTCTTAATGAAGATCCTAGGAACTTTGATTTCCACCCCAGAATGTTATGAGCTAAATTTCCAAGATAAGGAGACACAAGAAGAGTGCGCCCAGAAGATCCCATCGGAAGACAGTGGTTTTTGGAACATTTACATTAGGAGTTTGGCTTGAAGACTTTGTACCATAGGCCCACTTTAATAATCAAATATTGATTCTATTGGACTATGTTTATTGAAACTTAATTATTTCTTAAACTTTTTGTTGAAGGTCTCAGGTACCTATTATTATCTGTCTGGCCATTGGTATGCAAGAAAACCTGCCAATGTGAATGATTAATGAGGCTACGAGTCATGCAGCCGGGGCAAAAAGAGCACTCACTGAAGAGACAGAATTTTTTTTTTTGTTTTTTTTAGTCCTGGAGTTTTAGGAACAGGTTTAAGATGATCTCATTTTTTTTTCATTTGCATTTTCCAGATTCAAAACTTTTACATTGATAAAAATCAAAAATAATGTTTAAAAATTTGTACGTAATAATGTTGAAATCAATTTCTATTCATGTATATATATATATATATATATATATATATATATATATATATATATATATCCTGTATCTACTCACAATAGAGTCTCTCACGTTGATACCTGATTATTTGTTTACTATTAATGACCCTGAACCTTTCATTCTAAACATTCTCCCAATGCTGCAAGTTTTCTACAATGAGTAATAGGCACTAAGGAAATACTAAATGCAAAATGTTAGGACAGAAGTGGAAACGGTCTAAGCAAGGGGTCCCAAAACTTTTTTAGAGTCACATTCAGATGTAAAAAGAGTTGGGAGCAACACAAGCATGAAACATGTTCCTGGGTGGCGCAAAATAAGGGGCATGATTGGCTATTTGGTAGCCCCAATGATGACTGGCAGTCTACTTCGCCCTTACAACCTATTCCAACCTTTGTTTTCATACATAACATACAACATAGCAGTTAAAAAATGTATTCATTTATTTTTTCGCCAGAGAATTTGTTTACAATATTCACTCTTCTTAGCTCAAGAGATTCTTATATGACACTTGCTGCTTTCATAATTTTTGGAGCCGACAGTGGTAGAAATGCATATAATGACATTCGAAAACTTATAAATTCATCATTTTTTTTAAGAAAGTGCTCTATCAAGATCAACATTCTGAGTGCAGGGCATTAAAGACATCGCTATATATATTTATAGCACTTCTTTGTATCCAACTTTAACTGACTCCATGCCGCTAGATAATATAGTTACCGCAGTTCTGGCATTTATGCTTTTTTTCTGCTAAAAGCACCCCAATGAATTGCAAAGCTGCCCTTTCTCTGAAAGAAATATAAAAGTTAGATGCACACAAGAAAAAAATTCTGCATTTTCATGCCATCTTGTAAGAGAGGACCCCAACTGAGACAGACTACCTTAAAAACCTCTTGAAATGTCATATTTATAATGTTCTCAGATAACCAATGCTTCATATCACATGCTGGGTATAAGAATTACTTATGATCAAATGCTCAGAAATAAATGATTGACAAAATAATAGTGAGAATCATTGTCTGCACTTATGAGTGGACCAGAGCATGTCTGCGACATATCGGTGAAGTCTGAAATTTTTTTTAAAAAAAAACCCGTAGAACATTTTTCTTCTTTACTTAGATACAAATGTTCTAAGACGCATATCTTCATTCTAATAATTACCTACAATGAAATTGCTGTTCCAATCTAACAAAATTCCTCTAACATACGTATCAGCATTTCCTTATAGATATATATCCTGTGCAATTCCATGAGCCATATTTTTTTAGGTATTCATAGCAATGAGTGAATTTTAACTTTGGCTACCCCACAGGATAAAGCCAACTATCCAATGAATCAATTTAATTTTGTTTCATATAGTACCTTCAAAATATTAGAAAAAAGTAAGTAAGTCAACCTTGGGTTAAGCTGTTGGGAATCATTCCACACAGGATGGTGGGACTAAGAGAAAGTCTGAAGAGGATGAGAACCCTGGCAGATATATGCAAGGTCAAGTGTGGGTTTTTGGATAAGTCAGGCAATACAAAGCCAAAACATAAGATATATGGTCAAGAGGCAAACTAAAGGAGCACCCCCAAGAACTCTTGACTGAAGACCTATCAATGGATAGCAACAACCTGGTGGATGCAGTGGTGCTAGAAATATCCTAGATGGCCATCCTGTATATCACACCCAATACACTAATGTAGTTATAGTGAGATAAAGAACACCACATTTTCATAGTAATAGCACAATAGTCCCAAGGATGCACCAGTTATTAATTAAAGGACGAATGGCAAAAACTTTTTTTAGTTTTTTTTTTACTACAAATTTTTAGTGGAACAAGAATTTTCCGAGATTTATTAAACCCAGAGGATGGAAAAAGGCAGAAACCAAAAATATGGTATCTCAGAACTGCCAAGGTTGTACATAATTCAATGGGAGAGGTCCCTATCCTATGTGGAGGTTTCTGTGATCTGCGCTGGAATTAACCCGAAAATCTGCGGACTTTTCATGCACAAATCTGAAAAACTCAGCTTTTTGGGAAAAATCCAGAAAAAATCTATTTGGGAGAAAACATACAATTTGGATTTTCCCTCGATTTTATCAAGTTTGTCCCCTATCCAATTAAATCATGCTTTTTTTAATAATAAATGAGGTCCCATCGTGGATTCTAGCTTGGGCTAACTTTTTTATTTAAAAAAATCAGAAAAAAACAGATTAAATAACCCCCTTAAGGTAACAAGTATGCAGAAAGGGCTGTTTCTATGTAGTGTAGATATATATTTGAAATGAGTAAGGAGTCTGTTGAGTCATTTTAATTAAATATTTCATATAATATTTATTTCCTTTCTCATGATTATGATATGTATTTTCAATAGCTTTCTGTACAATTGCTCTCAAAGGGCTCGTGTTGACTGGAGAACTAAGCCATTGGTCAATATTTCTGCCCCTCTGTCTTTGGCTTATTTCAAGCATACTTGAAGGCAGCATTGCATCTACTTACAAACTGCTGCCCCCACATGCACCAATTTTGTTATAGACTTGCCCAGCTGGCATCATCTGACAAGTGGGAGCTAGGTAGTACTATAAAGGACCACTACCCCACTTTGATGGATCACAATATTGGATGCACGCAGCATAGAAGAGTGGGCCAGTGGCAGGGTAGTGTTATAGCTAATTTTAATGCTGCATTCCATATATGAACAACCTCCAGAAAATGTTAGAATATTCACACCTCTACAATTTGATGTCTAAGGCTGACAAACAACAAAATCCTGATATGAAAATCAGACCAAGGATACCTTTAGTACCAGAGTCTGTTCAGTAAGACACTATATATTTCTAAATTCTATACATTGTGGCCCTTTACATGGGCAGTGGTCGGAATTTCAGCTCAATTGGCCATTGGATGGCTTCTTGGCTCGTGGAGATGGTCATAGACCAGTAGAAAATGCTGAAAATACAATCCTGAGGAACTTCTCTAATGACCTCCCTTGAGACAAGCAATTGTCAAGATGTCGCCAAATGAGCGGATCTCTACCCAATATGTGGGCGATATCAGACTAATCCAATCGTGGGCCCTAGGGCCCAACGATTGGATCATAACAAAAGGAAACGGTCGGTCGGATTGTGGGACCTCATCAACGAACAAATGCGGTTCTGCAATCCGACGGGATTTTTAGTCCCATCCGATCGACATCCGCCCAACTTTCAGTCCCCATACATGGGCCAATAAGCTGACGACTCGGTCTGTTGGGAGCTTTTATCGCCCCGTGTATGTCCACCTTTACTTTTGGTAACATCACCCATGTGATTGACCATTGATTCAGTCAAGGGGACAAGCTCAGGAAGCAAAGAACCTCTGCAACAATAAACTTGGCTACACATAAACTCAAAATTAATTTCTTTATGACTATGTGTGATCTAATACCAGCTATTGTGGCGCTAATTGTTGTTGTTATTCACATGCACCACTATAAATATGCCCTTAACATTGATGGTCATTGTGTAAACAACTGCATTCAACGCCTACTTATTCTTTCAGTAATGAGGGTCAGTGTCCGTGTGTTGAACAAAGTCTAAGGAGAGTGTCTTCTCAAAATGTTGTTAATGTAAATGTTAGAAATTTGTCACCATTAGCAAGACAATGCAGAAGCCAAGGAACAGCAGCAAATCAAACAATGGCCATCGTATTGGTTTTCAATTTAACAAAGGAATGCTTCATTTGCATTTTGAATGCTCCAGATCACACTTAAACTGAACTATTGGACGTAACATAAACTGTCCCTCTAGGCAAGAGTTAGCTCTGTTTTAAATGACAATCACATTGAAATATGCTTAGAGTTTATCAGGTAAATCCTAATAGGGTCCAGTACACCTATTGGAAACCTCTATTTAACATAAGATTATCTTCTTAGTAGGACCCAAAATTTAAGAACATACTATAGCTATCATTTTCCACCAGAAGGAAAAGATTATACAGGATAACGAGCAGCCATTACTGTTTGTCTCTGAATACCAATACTTCTGTTACAACTTGATTGGGTGATAATGAATTGTCCCAAAAGCAGCAGAAGAAGGATATATTTACATTTAATTCAATGATAATGTCATGTGTTATTAATCTTCAGGTTACTTTTAAAGGCCATTCTCAATATTGAAACTTTCACTGGATGGTGAAAATAGGTGAGATATATAAAATATAAAACAACACATATATTAGCATATTTTGGCAGGTTGGAGATACAACAAAACAACATCAATAAGAGTTTCATAAATTATAACCAATATGTTAAAAGGGTGCCCTTACCTTTATCTAATACATGAAGCAACTCCTGGCATTTTATCACCCTGCTAAACATCACCAGAAAATGTGTATATTATATAAATCCCACAAAATATTACATTAACATATTTCTAAGTAATTATTTAAATTCATTAAAATTCATATAGGGATCCTGACTTGGAGACTCTGTATATATGTATATATATATATATATATATATATATATATATATATATATATATATATATATATATATATATATATAGTAACATAAATTAACCCTAAAATAGTTGATCGAGTCAGAACTATTTTAAATAGGGAGATTGCCTTGGCCAACCTATAGCTTGGTCTATCAAGCAGCAGATGCAACAGGAAGTGTGTGTACCCAATTTTAGCCTGTACACGCAATATAGAATCACCTTCAGTAGCTAGAATAAAAGCCTCTGAGAATGCTCTTTGCTCTGTGATAGCAGGTATAGAAGGGAGAGATGATGCCTATAGAAACAGTGGGATAATAGTCTCTGGGAAGGGAGTGTGACTGTGGGATAGCAGTTATAGTAGGGAGAGATGGTGCCTATAGTAGCAGTGGATAATAGTCTCTGGGAAGGGAGTGTGACTGAGGGATAGCAGGTATAGTAGGGAGAGATGGTGTCTATAGTAACAGTGGGACAATAGTCTCAGGGAAGGGAGTGTGACTGTGGGATAGCAGGTATAGCAGGGAGAGACAGTGTCTATAGTAACAGTGGGATAATAGTCTCTGGGAAGGGAGTGTGGCTGTGGGATAGCAGGTATAGTAGGGAGAGACAGTGTCTATAGTAACAGTGGGATAATAGTCTCTGGGAAGGGAGTGTGACTGTGGGATAGCAGGTATAGTAGGGAGAGACAGTGTCTATAGTAACAGTGGGATAATAGTCTCTGGGAAGGGAGTGTGGCTGTGGGATAGCAGGTATAGTAGGGAGAGACAGTGTCTATAGTAACAGTGGGATAATAGTCTCTGGGAAGGGAGTGTGACTGTGGGATAGCAGGTATAGTCAGGCACGTTTCAGGAGGAGGAGGGGCTGCATCGCTAGAGCAGTGAGCGCTATTGCGCTCGCTGCGCTAGAAGAGCTGAATTTCCGTTTTAAAAAACGGTAATTCGGCTCTTAAAGTTACCAGAGGCGGCTTTTTGCCGCCCCTGGTAACTGGCCGCTCCGTGCCGCCTGAGGCAAGATTCTCACCTTGCCTCATGGCCGGAGCGGCCCTGGGTATAGTAGGGAGAGATGGTGCCTATAGTAACAGTGGTATAATAGTCTCTGTGAAGGGAGTGTAAATGTGGGATAGCAGGTATAGTAGGGAGAGATGGTGCCTATAGTAACAGTGGGATAATAGTCTCTGGGAAGGGAGTGTGACTGTGGGATAGCAGGTATAGTAGGGAGAGACAGTGTCTATAGTAACAGTGGGATAATAGTCTCTGGGAAGGGAGTGTGACTGTGGGATAGCAGGTATAGTAGGGAGAGATGGTGCCTATAGTAACAGTGGATAATAGTCTCTGGGAAGGGAGTGTGACTGTGAGATAGCAGGTATAGTAGGGAGAGATGGTGCCTATAGTAACAGTGGGATAATAGTCTCTGGGAAGGGAGTGTGACTGTGAGATAGCAGGTATAGTTGGGAGAGATGGTGTCTATAGTAACAGTGGATAATAGTCTCTGGGAAGGGAGTGTGACTGTGAGATAGCAGGTATAGTTGGGAGAGATGGTGTCTATAGTAACAGTGGGATAATAGTCTCTGGAAAGGGACTGGAGCTGTGGGATAGCAGGTATAGTAGGGAGAGATTGTGCCTGAGAATTAAATTAGGCCCTGGCATTTCAGGTACACAGAGGCCCACTCAGCCCACATAGAGGCCCAAACAGCCCCACCAGCCCACTAAATACTGACATTCAATGGGACCTTAAGCAGCCCCTCTGGCATTTGTCAGAACCCACAGATTTGCAGTCCGGGCCTGGGTGGAAGGTAGAGCTGAAATGGTGTCTGTAGCAGTCATGATATTATAATTTGTAAAGTTTTCGCTGTATTATGATAATGCAAGGAAGTGACAAGGGCACTGCTCTTAGACATGCAATATCATATATCAATCAGAGGGGCAAATTCACTAAGCGCCGAAGCGCCTAACGCTAGCCTCATTTCGCTAGCGCTGGTCATTTCCGTTACTTCGCAAATTCACTAACGAAATTCACTAACGAAATTCGTAGTGTTACTTCGCACCCTTACTCCTGGCGAATTTTCGCAATGGACGTAACTACGCAAATTCAAGGCGCGCATTGTACCGAACGCTACCTTTCACGCTAGACTTCCTTCGCCACCTCAGACCAGGCGAAGCGCAATAGAGTAGATAGGTATTGCTTCAAAAAAAGTTCAAATTTTTTCTAAGTCCCAAAAAACGCTGACGTTTTTTCTATATTATGGGTGATAGGCTGAAAAAGACCGAATTTTTTGGGGCTCCCCTCAAATGAAATGATAACCCATAAGCAAATGAAATGATAACCCATATGCAGGTTTACATTTTTCTAACAAAAAGCAAAGGAATAATATATTATAATATTTGAAATGTTTTGTTTCTGCCAGTGGTGTACATATCTGATACTTTTATCTTTTCTGAAACAATGAAAGAAGGACTTTTTGTTTACGTGCAGTAAATGTCAGATTTCCACTTATTATGTACTAGGGTTTACTGGACATTTTTAGGAGAAGCACTTTCATTATTTACGGTGTTGTAAAGAGAAGAGAAACAATGTAAACATTTGTAAAATAATTTTTTTGGTGGAATCCATAAAGTAAACTTTAAGAATAACAGATTTTAAAAAGTTTTTGATATAGTATGTGTAGTCCATGCATATTTTTTGTTTTGTTTTGTTTTCGTATTTTTTAGTTTTTTTGCTTTCAAAATTACAGTCATACCACAATAGTAGCGGTAGATAGATAAATATTCATAAAGTTTGTTGAAAATAGCCCTGAAATTTTTTGACCACATCCCATTTTTTCTGAACCATTGAGACACATGACACCCAAATCCAAATCCTTAGGGCAGATTTACTAAAGTTCGAATGGTAAATTCGAATTCTAAAAAAAAAAATTTGGTCAAAACTCACAATATCGAATTTAAAAGCACCAACTCGATTTGAATGTGAACCTGCCTAGTTCATGTAGAAGTCAGTGGCAGAGGTCCCTTGAACTATTTGAAGATGTTAGTAGTGATGAGCCAAATTTTTGTTTTGCTGCGAAACTGATGCCCTTACACTCCAATAGCATAAAAAAAATTGCACGTCGAAACAATTTGAAGGATCGAATTTTAGACATTCTAATTTTTCCATAAATAACATTCCATTTGAATTGTGAATAAAATTGATTTTAAAAAAAAAAATCACATTACTCTAAGGGGCAGATTTATTAAGGGTCCAATTAAAAATTCAAATTCAAATTTTTCATTTTTCTATGGTCAAAACTGTTAAATTTGACTAGGGAACTATCCAAACTCAGTCAAGTTTTTGAAAAAATTTGGATTCGATTTTCGAAAATTAATCATACTCTTAAGTACTTTATGGGGCACATTTACAAAGCTCGAGTGAAGGATTCGAATTAAAAAAACTTCGAATTTCGAAGTGTTTTTTTGGCTACTTCGACCATCGAATGGGCTAGTTCGACCTTCGACTACTACTTCGACTTCGAATCGAACAATTCGAACTAAAAATCGTTCGACTATTCGACCATTCGATAATCGAAGTACTGTCTCTTTAAGAAAAACTTCGACCCCCTAGTTCGGCAGCTAAAAGCTACCGAACTCAATGTTAGCCTATGGGGAAGGTCCCCATAGGCTTGCCTGCGTTTTTTTGATCGAAGGATATTCCTTCGATCGTTGGATTAAAATCCTTCGAATCGTTCGATTCGAAGGATTTAATCGTTCGATCGCAGGATTTGCGCTAAATCGTTCGACTTCGATATTCGAAGTCGAACGATTTTAGTTCCTGGTCGAATATCGAGGGTTAATTAACCCTCGATATTCGACCCTTAGTAAATCTGCCCCTAAGAATTTGAATTTGACTATTCACCTAGTAAAACCTGCCAATTCATGTATAAGTTAATGGAAGAGGTACAGTGACCAATTTGGAGATGTTTGTAACCTTCCTGACATTCAAGTTTTTTTTCGGAGAAAAAACTCAAATCGAGTTTGGTCATATTCAAATCAGATTCGATACAAGTTTTCAGGCCGGTAATTGCATGCAGTTTTGCATATTCGATTTTTTTAATAAAAGACCCCCAAATCGATTTTTAGAGTAAAATCAAATTCATTTGAGACCTTTGGTATATAATCCCCTTGAAGTAATTTTGTTTTACAGTTCTGGACAACCTAATGTAATAATCCTTGTTAACAGATTGTGCCGTTGTTTCAAATTGTTTTTACAGATTTGAATTTGCAAGTTTGGGTCTGGATTCACAGTTTGATCAAATCTTATGGAAGATTTGACCAAATTTAAGCCTATTAATATGCTGCATCACTGCAAAAAAAGATATCTATTTATGAAGGCTCACATTTTTCTGGTCGAATTTTCATGAAAAAAATCTGAATTTTTAGAGGAAAAAAACTGCTAAATTTTTGAATTTTGAATCTAAAAATTTGAATCTGAAAATACTCTAAAACCTATTGAAATCATGTAGAAATCAATGGCAGATAGTCCCTTTAACAATTGGAACATGTTTTGTGCCTTCAGGATTCTCAATATTTTCAGGCTGTTTGACACTGGGTTTGACACTGGGTTCATTCAATACCTCGAGTTGTCGAGGTAACAGTTTGAAAATGTTGAGTTTTCCGGGCTACAATTCTAAAAAGTTTTACAATTTGAATTGACGCACAATTTTTCCACACTGATTTTCCAAATAGATTTATTGGTAAATTAAGTGTATTCTGGTTTGAAAGTTCTGGTTGAATTTTTTTAATTATAGTGAGAAAAAGTCAAGATTTAGCAAATACCCTCTAAAACTTTTTTCCTGATGGAATTTTTTTATACCAATAGTATAAAATTTAATGGAAATATTTTTAACCATTTAGGGTTTCTGTGAATACTTCCAGAAGGATTAAGTAGGAGAAGTCAATAGAAAATGATCTTTCAATAATGTTTCCAGAGAAACTGAAATGCTCCACTTAGTTTTCTATAATTGCTGTCTAATCAATTTTTAATATCGGAATTTGCCTACTCAGTCATTTATAATTTATATTTCTATACTGGCCCTTATTTACTTTAATGGGCACATTTACTTTTGGTCGAATATCGAGGGTTAATTAACCCTCGATATTCGACCGTCGAAGTAAAATCCTTCGACTTCGAATATTGAAGTCAAAGGATTTACCGCATTTCCTTCGTTCGAACGATCGAAGGAAAAAATCGTTTGAACGATTAAATTCTTCGAATCAAATGATCCGAAGGATTTTAATCCATCGATCGAACGATTTTCCTGCGATCAAAAAAAGCTAGCAAAGCCTATGGGGACCTTCCCCATAGGCTAACATTGGTGCTCGGTAGGTTTTAGGAGGCAAAGTAGGTGGTCGAAGTTTTTTTTAAAGAGACAGTACTTCAACTATCGAATGGTCGAATAGTCGAACGATTTTTAGTTCGAATCGTTCGATTCGAAGTCAAAGTCGTAGTCGAAGGTCGAGCTAAGTAAATGTGCCCCTTAAAGTAAAGTCCTTGTCAAAAGATCAAGTAAAATTGCAAAATAGAAATGTAGGGAAGAAAAGGAAATGTTTTATTTGTAATTCTATATGATATATTTTTTGTAAAGGTAACCTGAAACTATGGAAAGTGTTAATTAGAAGGGGACAATTTTGTTTTTTGTTTTTTTTTAAATTTGAATGATGAAACAAAAGAGCACAAAATAATATGTTTGCTTTGACCCTATATAAGAAAATATTTCAGCAAGAAAAAAATGTTGATTTATAAAATGTTATAACAGAAGTTACCAGTTCTAAAAATCATATGCAGAGGAGACACTTTTTGAATAATTTTATCCTGCGAAAGATTCTACATTTATATATATTGGTATGGGAACTGTCATTCGGAAACCCATTATCCAGAAAGCTCAATATTATGGAAAGTCTGTCTCCCATAGACGCCATTTTATCCAAATAATCCAAATTATGATTTCCTTTTCTGTCTAATAATAAAACAGTAGCTTGTACTAGATCAACACTAAGATAATATTAATCCTTATCTGAAGCAATACCAGCCTATTGGGTTTATTCAATGTTTACATATTTTTCTAATAGACTTAAGGTATGAATATCCGGAAACCGTTATCCACAAAGCTTAAATTACAAAAGATCCATTATCTGGAAAGCCTCAGGTCCCCAGCATTCCAGATAACAGGTCCCATTCTTGTATTTATGACATGACATAAAAATTGCAAAGCACTGAGAGCCAAAAATACATTTTATTTATGACCCACTAATATTAAAAATAGTAGGTTGTGGAAGCCCTAATTAAATGTACCATTATCTATGCTAGAAATGCTTCCATCAACACATTGAACATAGGTAGAACCCCCCCCAAAAAAAGACTGAAATTATGAGTCATCTCCTCTCCATGAAGTCGACTATCAAGGGGTTATTTATCAAAATCTGATATTTAATTTAAAAAAATCAAGACCAACTAGAATCCACAATTTGACCTTATTTGTTATTTAAAAAGCTTGATTTAATCGGATTGGGGAAAAACTAGATAAAATCGAGTGAAAACCCTAAGTTTTTTCAGAGTTCTAAAATCACTCTATTATAGCCTGAATTTTTGGATTTTTGCCCGAAAAGCTCAAAATAGTCCGATTTTCGTGCTAATTCCAGAGCAGACCACAGAAACTTCCAAATAGGATAAGGACCTCTAACATTGAGTTATATACAACCTTGGCAGCTCTGAGATGGTGGATTTATGGATTCAGACTTTTTGCAGCCTGTAATAAATCTTGAATTTTTCCACTAAAAATTGTGATTTTATAGTAAAAAAAAAAACATTTTTCGAGTTTTTAGCATTTGGACTTTAATAAATAACCCAGCCCTAAGAGTATATTTAATACAAGTGTCAATGATTTGCGCAAGCCTTGGCCTTCAAAAATTATAAATAAATTAACAAATCGACTCAAAAAAGAAAATAAAGGGAAACAAAAGCGAGATAATGAATATGCAAAGATATCAGTAATGGACAGAGGCCCTGTATATTGTGTAAAAAACCTGTGTTTCAAAATACTTGTAGCAATTGGAAACGTTAAACACAAAACTGTCGACCTGTGGTTCCTTGCAGGTGGCAACTGAAAGCGGTGCAGATCAGTAGGTATAAATTATATTCTGTGTTCCATCTTTCACATTTCACGTCCATATCTGCATCTGGCTCTTTAGTAATACAGCAAAGGCCAGGGCAAGAGAGCAATAAAAAACAAAAGTCAAAAGCAGGAGAATCCACTCACGTTGCGTCCACTGTGGGAAGTTGTGCAAGTTTCTGGGTTCCCTGCAAACAATTTGAATAATGCACCCCTTGTTTGTGGTCAGTCTATTCACAACACAATCTCACTCAACATAATAGCTACAGTATAATACATGTGTGTAGGACAACAACGTCTAGCGCCATGTTTGACCACTTGAGCGTTGGATGAACCAATGAAACATCTCAAGGTTTTTTGTTATATAAATAAATCATATTGCAGCCATATTTAGCTTACCTTAAAATATCATCTGAAGCGCTCGGTTCTAAGTAAGCAAAGGAACATTGGTGGATTGTTTGAACGCTAATGAATCGCCTTTCCTCCAACAGCTGTAGAAACCTTAAACACGACAAAGATTTTTGGCTCCTTGAGCAATAAATATTTTCCTTTTTTTTTTTTATTCCCTTTTTTTTTCTTTTTTATACCCCAACCATCATCATTAAAATGTACTAAGAAAGACTCCCTATTGTTAACTGTCATTCCCAGAACCTATTGGGTAGAAGTTGTATTGTCTACAATGAATCCTGAAGTGTGAACAATACTGGAAAAAGCAGCTCTACTTTTTTTTTTTTTTTTTTAGAGGGTGTAACAATTTGGAATGTGGTGCTCCCCCATAGACAACTCTGCCAAAAGAGCACTTGTGTTTTTTAACACTGTTCTTTCAGAAGGATGCTCAAGTTAAAGCATTGTGTCCCACAGTAAATAGATGTACTCACGAGAATAGAGCTTCTTCATTTCTAATTAGGGAAGTAACTCCAGAAAGACAGAATGCCACTTGCTAGACTGGACCAATTGTTGGAATTGTGCGCATCTCCACAATGTGAGGTAATTGGAGTTGTACCTTTTAGAAAGCTGCTACTTTCACATAGGAAGTGCTAACAGGACCTTTGTATGCCATGTTTTCCTTCTTGCTTTTTAAGGAAGTTACAGACCTTGAGTAGTGGGAATGGATGGGCCAAGGCCTGAAGGAGGAAACTGCAGTAATGAACCACTTCAGCCGCCAGTTAGAAAAAGGAGGCCTAATTTTCAGGCCTGAGAATACTAGGGCACACAAAAGGTTCTGTTTAAGCTTATTATACAGGACATTCTTCCTTCCTACACAGCTTTTCCTTGCAATGACCCTCTCAAAACAAGTGTATCAGATTCGAGCAAATAGAAACACGCACATTTCAAGGCTTAATGTTATAGTTTTCTTTACAAAGCCATCTATATAATGTAAGTCGCAATTAGCATGAAGCACAGTAACGGGATTTGCTTAGGAAAGCTCTTTTAAACAACAGCCCGGAAAATAAGAATGGATTGCTGGAAAATATCGACTTCGCAGAACTCACTGAAAGGACCTTTTTTTTTTTTTTAGAGATGGTGCGGCCAGAGGGATGAAAAAAATGTCGACTCAAATATTCTTTTCACCCGAGTCTTCTGCAATAATCTTAGAAACAGCATCTTTCTATGGACTTCATTAAGACTGAGAAAAAATATGGAGCCCCCCCCACCACCACCATCACCACTTTAACGCCACTTTATGGAATACATAGAGTTCTGTAGAAAATCCATGGATTGCCTATGGGGAATGGATAAACGGAAGATTTTAAACAATGAACGCTAATGGCTAAATTACACAAATTATTAAAAAATGTGAATTCATTGTTGAATTTGTATTGGAGCTATTGGGTTTTTGCACTGACTGATGCATATGTGTCTATGTATTTGGAATACTCACGGCTTAAATGAACAGGAGCTGTGCCCCCCCATTGTCCTCTTTTAAAATGCACACAACAGCGCCCCCAGAGGGTTATAAATGCACAGTGATTCTGTACAGGAGTCTATTACGACCACTTCAGTCAAAGGATAGTATATGGGAAGCATACATACATTTATTCTCAATATTATTCTGAATATTCCAGACCTGGAGTTTTCCTGATAATGGATCTTTCCATAATTTGGATCTTCATACCTTAAGTCTAATAGAAAATCATGTAAACATGAAATAAAACCAATAGGCTGCTTTTGCTTCCAATAAGGATTAATTATATCTTAGTTGGGATCAAGTACAAGTTACTGTTTTATTATTACAGAGAAATAGTACAAGGAAATAATTTGTAAAAATTTGGATTATTTGGATAAAATTTAGTCAATGGAATATGGCATTTGCATAATTCAGAGCTTTCTGGATAACAGGTAATTGATAAATAATGAGTTATTTATCAAAGTCTGAATTTATCTCAATATTTTCTGCTACAAACTCTGATCAAATCCGCTTGGGTTTTTTAGGCTTATTTATTAATAAATAAATTTGCTTTGCTAGAAAAAATCTTTTTTTGGATTTTCCTCAGATTTTCAAGATTTTTTCGGATTTTTCACTCGAAAACTCAGATTTCTTATGATTTTTGCCCGAAAACTCTGAAAACTTCGGGAAATTGCACAAAACCCAGCGCACATCAAAAAATCATTGGGGCTTCTCCCATTTATCAACACTGGGCAAATTTGCCTATGGGCCGTTACCTACAACAACCAATCAGTGATGAGCTTTTTGAAGCCAGCTGCAAGTAGAACAATAAATGCAGCAATTTTAATGGTTGTCATGGGTTACTGCCCATGGGCAAATTTGCCCAGTGTTGATAAATGACCCCCATTGACTTATATGCAACCTTCGACAGGTCCGAGATGCCGGATTTTCAGATTCTGACATTTTCAACCTCTGGTTTTAATAAATTCCAAAACATTGGTGATTTTTTAAAAGTCAGATTTTATAGTACAGATTTTTTGTGATTTTTGCATTCGGAGTTTAGTAAATAACTCCCCCCCCCCATGTGTGCAAAAACATTTTTAAATTTTTTTTTCAAAATAAATGTTTTAAATAAATAAAAAAATGGCAAAAAAATATCAGGGTTTTAAATCCCCCCAACATATGAAAAGAACTAAATAACTTTGCAACCTTAACAACCTCATCATCATTATTTAATTATATAGCACCGACAAATACGCAGAGCTTTACCTTGGTTATAACAAACAGGGAATAAATGGTGGATAACAAACGAGGGTTTACAGAGTACAATTGGATTAGAGGGCCCTACAATTTATAGTTAACAAAGTTAAGGTTAGGGTACAATTGAGACATTACGATTTTAGAAACAATTTTGTGATTTATAATACAGCAATGATTGATTGATTAAGGTTCATTGAATAAGCTCAATTAACCTGTAGGGGGTTATTTATCAAAGTCTGAATTTATCTCAATATATTCTGCTACAAACTCAGATCCAATTTGCTCGGGTTTTTTACGCTTATTTTTTATTACATCGGGGTATTGCACGAAACCCAGCGCACATCAAAAAATCATTGGGACTTCTCCCATTGACTTATATGCAACCTCGACAGGTCTGAGATGCCGGATTATCAGATTTGGACTTTTCCATCCTCAGGGTTTAATAAATTCCCCAAAAATTCATGATTTTTTAAAGGTCTGGTTTTATATAAAAAGATTTTTGCATTCGGATTTAAGTAAATAACCCCCGTAGTGTCTGTAAAGCTCTTAAGAATTTTGAAAAGTGAAATTAAAAAAATAGAATAAGGAATAAGGAATAGGAATTACATGATTGTAAATTGTAAATTGTAAATTAATATAAAAGAGGCTTTTATATTAAATTACAAGTTCGCTACAAGTTAATTCATTTCAGAAAAACGGAATTCTTTAAACGTAGGAGTCATTTGCAAAGACACAGAATATCTCATTTTAGACTTTTGTCTAAAGGTACAATTAATCCGCGTCACAATAAAAAGAGGCCAGTGGCACCGTTATAAGAGTAACTTGTATTGACAGGAACTGCGAGGGCCTCCAAAAGTTACTCCAATTTCCGTTGTGCCTTTGTCTCTCAGTTGCCTTCGTTGAAAAGCCCAGTTAGGGATTGTTGCAAAAAAAAAAAAAAAGTCTGCATCCACATCTTTTGGCCTCTAATTCATAGTCAGCATTGTAAGTTTTTCTATTCAGAGATTGATTAGACAACAGCACTAAGAATGGACAAGTGATTAGCGTCTCAGCATGGGCCTGAATTGTGGCTATAAACCTAGAGATGGGGCTTCAATTCACTCTGGTATTTGGCTTCCTCTGGCTCCTGATATTTTCTGCATCCTTGACTGCAGGTAATACATTCCTACATACCAGCAGATTGAATCCTTATAATTAGTCTGCACAGTCGTTACCAACTCCCACTCATTCCCCTGCCTGGAACCTAAAAGCAGAAGGCCTGGGCCCCCCTGGAAGCATTTTCCATTGAGGCATTTCTGGCTGACCCCTGAGACAGTGTAAGAAGGAATAGAAACCTATTCACTCTAAATATATCTAGCAGATTTATTGTCTTTTTTAATTAATATTCCTTTTGTATATGGGATCCGTTACCCGGAAACCCGTGATCCAGACATTTCTGAATTATGGAAAAGCTGCCTGCCATAGACTCCATTTTATCAAAATAATCCAAATTTTAAAAAAAATGATTTCCTTTTTCACTGTAATAACAGTAGCTTGTACATGAGCCCAACTAAGATATAATTAATCCTTCTTGGAAGCAAAACCAGCCTATTGGGTTTATTTAATGTTCACATGATTTTCAATTAGACTGAAGTTATCCGAAAATTACGGAGAGATCCGTTATCCAGAAAACCCCAGGTCCCAAGCATTCTGGATAACATGAATAGCTGTACTGGAATTTCCACTCTCAAAATGGATTAAAGTAAATAATGATTATTGCTATAATTTATTATCATCCTTCATTTCTATAGGATACACAGAAATTACTTACATTAGTCCCAGGAGCTTACAGTCTAAGATCCCTATTATTAGAGCTAGAGAAATGAGAATTGTTAGTCCGGTTGGCTGGGCCAAACCAAAGTTGTGGAATGTTTCTTGCTCTGAAAATCGAGTGAGGAACGAATTTTCTTTGTCAGGCATGGATTCTCTGTGAAATTCCACTCTTCGCCATCTGGGATTTTTTTTTGAGCTTCTAAAAATTTCGCAACTTTTCAATTGGTTTTCATTATTCATTTTTTATAGTTTTATAGTTATTTGCCTTATTCTTCTGACTCTTTGCAGCTTTCAAATGGGCGTCGCTGACTCCCTTCTATTCTAAAAAAACAAATTCTCTGTAAGGCTACAAATTTAATACTATTGCTACTTGATATTCCTGATCTTTTTTATTCAGCTCCTCTCCTATTCATATTCTAGTCTTATTCAAATCAGTGCATGGTTGCTAGGGGAATTTGCACCCTATCAACCAGATTGCTTAAAATGCAAATTGAAGAGCTGCTGAATAAAAAGTTAAATAACTTAAAAACCACAAGTGATAAAAAATGAAAAAAAAAATCTCTAAGATGAACTGCCCCTTTAAGGAATGAAAATTACAGAAAGATCTGTTATCTGGAAAACCCTAAGTCCTGAGCATTCTGGATAACAGGCCCCCTTTCTGTACAGGTATGGGGTCTGTTATACAGAAATCCATTATCCAGAAAGCTCTGCCGTCTCCCATAGACTTAATTTTATCCAACTAAAAGAATTTTTTTTAAATGATTTCCATTTTCTGTGTAATAATAAACCAATACAGGTATGGGACCTATTATCCAGAATGCTCTGGTCCTAGTTTTTTTTCCAGATAACGGATCTTTCCATAATTTGAATCTTCATACCTTAAGTCTACTAGAAAATCATTTAACATTAAATAAATCCAATAGGCTGGTTTTGCTTCCGATAAGGCTTAATTATATCTTAGTTGGGATCAAGTACAAGCTACTGTTTTATTAATACAGAGAAAAAGGAAATCATTTTTAAAAACTTGGATTATTTGGATAAAGTGGAGTCTATGGGAAACAGGCTTTCTGTAATTCAGAGCTTTCTGCATAACGAGTTTCTAGATAACGGACCCCATACCTGTACCTTATACTTAAACCAAACTAAGATATAGTTAATACTCATTGCAGGCCATACAAGCCTATTGGGTTTATTTAATGTTTACATGATTTTTTAGTAGACTTAGAATGATCGATCGAATGCCTTTTTATTCGATCAAAAACGTAGAAAACAAGCCTATGGGACTTTCCCATAGGCTTTTAAAGCAATTAGGTAGGTTTAATCTGGCGAAGTAGGCAGTCGAAGTATTTTTAAAAGAGACAGTACTTCGACTATGGAATGGGCGAATAGTCGCAGTGTTTTTTCGCTCGATCTATTCGAATCATTCTACTCAGGCAAATTTACGCCAATTCGATAGTCGAGGAGCACAAAAAACGACTTGAAATTCGAGTTTTTTTCCCTCTATTCATTCACCCGAGCTTGGTGAATGTGCCCCTTAAAGTGTGAAGATTAGGGATGCACCGAATCCAGGATTCGGTTCGAGATTCTGCCTTTTTCAGCAGGATTCGAATTCGGCCGAATCCTTCTGTCCGGCCAAACAAAATCCGAATCCTAATTTACATATGCAAATTAGGGGCGGGGAGGGAAATCACGTGACTTTTTGTCACAAAACAAGGAAGTACATTTTTCCCCTTCAGAACACTAATTTGCATATGCTAATTAGGATTCGGTTCGGTATTTGGGCTGAATCTTTCATGATGGATTCAGGGGTTCAGTCGAATCCAAAATAGTGGATTTGGTGCATCCCTAGTGAAGATCCAAATTATGGAAAGATCTGTTATCCAGAAAACCCCAAGTCCTGAGCATTCTGGATAACAGGTCCCATACCTGTATACACAAAAGAAGTTCCAGTCTTCCAAGCATTACTTGGATTATTTTGTTTAAGGTTGGGAGGGAGTGTGGACCTTTTAGCGACACATCTATTTTCTCTTCATTAACATATCATTCGGTTATGAATATTTGTTCATCTAAATACATATCATGTAACCATCCTATGGTAGAACGAAGAACAATAGCTCAAACTCACTGTAGATGATCATAGAACGCTGCCAGATGAAATGTGCCTAAGAAAGTGCCATAGGGGGGAAAGTGACGATGGTTACAGAGGGAACTTAGATATTAAGGGGTTAAATAATAATAATGTATGTCTTTGATATTATAACACACATGCAGGAAATTCTTAAAACTATATATTCAAATATAAAGTAAATATAAAGGTATGGGACCTGTTATCCAAAATACTTAGGACCTGTGGCTTTCCAGATAACGGATCTTTCCGTTCTTCAGATCTTCATACCTTAAGTCTACTATGAAATTAAATGAACCCAATAAGATGGTTTTGGCTCCAATAAGGTTTAATTATATCTTAGTTGGGATTAAGGACAAGTTACTGTTTTATATTTTACAGAGAAAAGGGAAATCATTTTTAAAAATTTGTTTCTATTTCTATTTGGATAGAAGACAGACAGATAGGGAAGACTGCCTTTGCGTAATTCAGAGCTTTCTAGATAACGGTTTCCGGATAATGAATCATTCCATAATTTAGATCTTCATAAAATCACGTAAACATTAAATAAACCCAATAGGACCGCTTTAACTCCAATAAAGATTAATTATATCTTAGTTGGGATCAAGTACAAGCTACTGTTTTATTATTACAGAGAAAAATAATAATTTTTTTTAAAACTTGGATTATTTGGTTAAAATGGAGTCCCGAGGTGACAGCCTTTCTGCAATTAGGAGCATTCTGGATAAGGGGTTTCTGGATAATGGATCCCATACCTATATACAGTATATATATATATATATATATATATATATATATATATATATATATATATATATATATATATATATATATATATATATATATATATATATATATTGGAAGATATTTGGAAGATATATATATATATATATATATATATATATATATATATATATATATATATATAGCCTATTTATTATTATTATTATTATAAATTATTAGCATTTATATAGCGCCAACATATTGCGTAGCACTGTAAAGTAAATGTGATTATACAACTAAATCATATGAATTAAATATTAGTATTTTATTATTAACATGTGTTTCAGCCATGTGGAGTCTTCCTGGGGATTAGGCAGAAATCTAAAGATATTCAGTGAAAATAAAGAGGAGTTTAGACAAAGCCGGTCTGTTTGCATTTCTCTGCTCTCTTGCTGTAAATTCCATAAATTAAGTGAAATCCCTCTTCTCCAGAGCCCAACTTATCTCTTTCTTTGCGTTGCCTGCAGCTCTGATTTAGAATTGGACCTCGTTTGTTTACTATTTTAATTATGGCTCCTTTTCAGCGAGGGACAAGGGGAATTGAAGGGACTCGATAAACAGGTGTAGCTGTGTTATATTTGGGATCATTCAGAGCTTGCAGCAGATTAATCAGGCTTGACTGGACATGAACCTCCCAGCAAAAAAGAAAAAAATGGTAGATCAACTCTGCTGGAGACCCGGTAGGTGAGTATTATTTTAACTGCCAGGCTATGATTGGAAAGGCTTAGAGCACAATCACCAGTTGTGATTGTTTCACAGAATGCTTTCTGATTCTCTTCCATTGCTGAACATTTTAAGAAGACCTCAGGTCAATTTTTATTCCATCCCCCCCCCCCGACTTAAATTCTGCTGGAGGAAAAGTGGTAAAAAAAAAACTTTGTAAAGATTTTTATATTCTGAAGCCGCTTAGTCACATCCTAAGTGTCGCTTGTTTAATATAATGCCAGAGAATTCTGTCTCTCTCTCTGGTCAGGCGGTGCGTTTTCCAGCAATCCCTCTGAAGTTGCGCTTGATGACCTCACACTGTGAAAAAATGATACGAAAAAATGTAATTACTAAAAGTCAAGTTATTCCCTTAATATGTTATATATTATAGAACACATCCCTACAGATTTCCACAGGGATGTGCTAACAAGATGATTCTAGTCTTATAGATCAATAGCCGGTCAATTTATTTTTTTGTTACAAAATCACAGTGAGAGAGAGAGAGAGAGAGAGAGAGAGAGAGAGAGAGAGAGAAAAGATTGTTAATGACTGAGATCAGTATGTCTCTAATGCTATGATAGCAGTCATATCTTTCTTTTCAGAGCGCAATGGTGTTGGGACATATATATAGAGATAAATGAATATTGGTTGCTTTGTTGTGTAAAAGGTTTATGTTGTACAAATGTTTGAAACAGATGTTCTCTGTACCTGTGCAGAAAGAAATATTTCATGGGCTGGTGTGTGTTTATATTTCCTCTGCACGTTGGATATAATATAGCCCAGGCAAAGGATTTGTAAATGTAATGGGAATTGTAATTGTGCTACACGTGCAACATCCAGTGGTTTCCTTAAAGAACATGGAATGGGATTGTATTGTTTTCACCAATAATAATCTAGGATATTAGAGAGAGAGAGAGAGAGAGAGAGAGAGAGATAGAGAGAGAGAGAGAGAGATGATAGATAGATAGATAGATAGATAGATAGATAGATAGATAGATAGATAGATAGATAGATAGATAGATAGATAGATATAAAGTAGATGATTGAGAGAGAAAGTCATAGAGAGACAGATAGAGAATGAGAAAGACACATAGAGACAGAGATACAATAGATAGAGAGAGAGACATAGATAGATAGATAGATAGATAGATAGATAGATAGATAGATAGATAGATGACAGATAGATAGATAGATAGATAGATAGATAGATAGATGACAGACAGACAGACAGACAGACAGACAGACAGACAGACAGACAGACAGACAGACCAATAATTATTCACCAATAATAATCTAGGATATTAGAGAGAGAGAGAGAGAGAGAGAGAGAGAGAGATAGAGAGAGAGAGAGAGAGATGATAGATAGATAGATAGATAGATAGATAGATAGATAGATAGATAGATAGATAGATAGATAGATAGAAAGTAGATGATTGAGAGAGAAAGTGATAGAGAGACAGATAGAGAAAGAGAAAGACACATAGAGACAGAGATACAGTAGATAGAGAGAGAGAGACATAGATAGATAGATAGATAGATAGATAGATAGATAGATAGATAGATGATATAAAAATAACTGCAGTATTATTATTTATTCTTTCATAATTAGATGATTAATATGCTTCTAGAAAAGAAAAACAAACAGACAGACATAATGACATACATTCCTTGTTACAGTGATTCCACCCGTAACCTATATTGTAAGACAAAAACTACATCCAACAGTAGCCGTGACATGTAGCAGAGATTTAGAACATTCCAACCACTGACAGATCCATTGTACATCTGAAATCCTCATATCAAATTCTCATGATCTCTCTTAAATCCATTTAGCCTGTGCTATTCTCTACAAGCAGATCATGTCGTGACCCCATCGGAGTGTCAGCAAGTTGGGTCTGCAGATTCTTATAAAAGCAAACTTGCTGCAGCAGTTCCCCCATCATAGGAAAAGTGATTTATATATGTGTGTGTGTGTGTGTGTGTGTATATATATATATATGCACAGCTAGTGATTGCTAAACATTATAGATAAAATGTCATTTTTGCTTAAAACAATAATTGTGATCAAAATATGATCACAAGTGCAAGTCTTGCTCATTCTCTTCTTTATAAACATTAAGGCAGGTATTGGGTCTATTAACCAGAATGCCTGGAATCTGAAGTAGCTCAGACAGGGGGGCTTTCTGTAATCTGGATCTCCATACCTAAAGCCTGAAAAAAAATATTTGCAATTAAAGGGATTCTGTCAGGATTTTTATGGTGTAGTTTTTATGTCTAAATGACACTGTTTACACTGCAAATAATTCACTCTACAATATAAAATTTCATTCCTGAACCAACAAGTGTAATATTGGTGTGTAGGTGCATCTCAGGTGATTTTGCCTAGTCATGTGCTTTCAGAAAGAGCCAGTGCTGCACTATGGAACTGCTTTTTACTCAATTAAACCCATGTCTAGTCCTCAGGGGCCAATATGGGAAAAATAGTAATAGACCTCTAGGCTTTTCCGGACTTTTTCATAGAAAGCTGGTCAGTCCTGGAGGAACTCTTAATATATATATATATATATTTTTATATTACTGTATGTTTCGTTTATGTAAAATTTAAATACTTGATGCATGGTGATGATGATATATGTCAGATAATTAACTTTTCCCACCAACACTTGTATTTAATGCATCCTCTGTGTGCTTTTCTTGACTTTGAGAAAGGCCTCGGAGAGGCCGAAACATTAGTCCTTTAGTCAATAAACATTTTTATTTTTTAAGACCTGAGAGTGCGGACCTTCTTTGTAGAGATATATATATATAATATATATAGTCGTATTCCAATGAATGGCGCACTCCAGGACTTCATAATGAGATCAAGCAAAGTGAAAGTTTATTTGTCAACGTTTCGGTCCAGTCTGGACCTTTCTCAAGACATAACAAACAGAACATACCACTATCTACACTATATATCTAGTAAAACCTGCTGGAATGGAGTGCAACCACAGCCTGAACTGTATGTATATATATATATATATAGAGAGAGAGAGTGAGTCTATAGTGGGCACTCGCAATACAAGCAACTGCCTGGGTGCTGGTTATGGCATAGCATAATAATCCAAAAATAATATAAAACCGCACTCCAAGGTCTTGGAAATAGTGAAAACAGTGGAAAGTTATTTCAACATTTCAAGATCTTGCAGTTCTCGGACTAGGGATGTAGGCGAACTGCGATTTGTGTTTCGGCGACCCGGCGGTCGCAGAAGACGGCGTTCGCGAACACCGGCAAAAAATGCGAACACGTCTCGCGAACACGTTCCGAACTTCGCAACACCGCTAAAATCGTTCGATTCACGATCGAAGGATTTTTAAATCGTTCGATCGAAGGATTTTCATTCAAAGGAATCGAACGATCGACAGCCATTTCGACTCGAATGCTTTCATGGATCGAATGCTACAATCGGTTCGAACGATGGAAATCGTTCCGAGTTCTTTAAGCACGGGTCGTATTGATTAGGAATGTATCAGAATCATGAGCTCGATTATTGCGTCGACACGATAGCGCTGGAGATCGTCTGATACTCAAACTGTCGCACGATTTTCAATCAAGGGCACGTCGCCTGGAACACATGTCGGGCGTGGACGCGAGACTGTGTCTGTATTATATTAGTTCGCTGCGAACTAAGTTTCGCGGGAAAACAGTTCGTCATTATGTCATACCCTATTTCTCGGACCCTATGAATCCACCAGTGACCCATACTAGTCAACCCAGTAAGCTCGCATGTTTAAAATTTCCATAAGCTTTGTTTGCGAGGACCATCTATAGACCTCATCTTCTCTCTCTATATTATATATATATAATATCATACAGTTCAGGCTGTGATGTCCTCCATTCAGCCAGATTTTATTCAGATATATATAGTGTGATAGTTGGTATGTATCTGTTATTGTTATGTTGGAGAAAGGTCCAGACACTGGACCGAACGTTGACAAATAAACTTCACTTTGCCTTGATCTCATTAATGAAGTCCTTGATGAGTGCGCCAATTCATTGGAAATACGACTATTACTATATATATATATATTTCTAAAAGAAGGTCCGACTCTCAGGCTTAAAAAATAAATGTTTTATTGGCTAAAGGACTAATGTTTCGGCCTCTCCGAGGTCCTTTCTCAAAGTCAAAGAAAAGCACACCAGAGGATGCTTAAATACAAGTGTTTGGTGGGAAAGTTAATTAGTCTGACATATCACATCATCAACCATGCATCAAGTATTTAAATTTTACATAAACGAACCATAAGTAAATAATATATTATTATATATTATATTAAGAGTTCTCAGATGAACCAGCTTTACTCATGCAAAAAGTCCGGAAAAGCCTAGAGGTCTATTTATTTTCCCATATTGGCCCCTGAGGACTAAGACATGGGTTTAATTGAGTAAAAAGCAGTTCCATAGTGCAAGCACTGGGGCTCTTTCTGAAAGCACATGACTAGGCAAAATCAACTGAGATGCACCTACACACCAATATTAACAACTTGTTGGTTAGGAATGGAATTTTATAGGTTGTAGAGTGACATTATTGCAGTGTAAAACAGTGTCCTTTAGACATAAAAAACTCCAACCATAAAAATCCTGACAGAATCCCTTTAATTGCAATATTTTTTTTTCAGGCTTTAGGTATGGGATCCCGTCACAAGCCCCTGTCCTGAGCTACTTCAGAATTCAGGCTTCTGGTTAATGAGTACCCAATACCTGCCTTAATGTTATAAAGAAGAGAATGAGCAAGCCTTGCACTTGTGATCATATTTTGATCACATTATTGTTTTAGCAAAAATGGCATTTTATCTATAATGTTTATGCAATCACTAGCTGTGGCATATAAATATATACACACACACCCCAAACACACATATATAAATCATTTTCCTATGATGGGGGAACTGCTGCAGCAAGTTTTTGGCTTTTATAAGATCTGCAGACCCAACTTGCTGACACTCCGATGGGGTCACGACATGATTCTGCTTGTAGAGAATAGCACAGGCCTAATATGGATTTTAAGAGAGATTCATGAGAATGATATAGGATTTCAGATGTACAATGGATCTGTCAGTGGTTGGAATTTCTAAATCTCTGCTAACATGTCACGGCTCCTTTGGATGTAGTTTTTGTCTTACAATATAGGTTACGGGTGGAATCACTGGTACAAGGATGTATGTCATTATGTCTGTCTGTTTGTTTTCTTTTCTAGAGCATATTATCATCTAAATTATGAGAATATAATAATACTGGCGTTATTTTATATATCATCTATCTTATCTATCTATCTATCTATCTATCTATCTATCTATCTATGTCTCTCTCCTCTCTATTACTGTATCTCTGTCTTATGGTGTCTTTCCCCTCTTTCCTCTAATCTGTTCTCTATACTTTCTCTTCTCAATCCATCTACTTTCTTATCTATCTATCTATCTATCTATCTTCTATCTTCTATCTTTATCTTTATCTAATCTATATTCTCCTCTCTCTCTCTATTCTCTCTCCTCTCTCTCTCTCTCTCTCTCTAAATCCTAGATTAATTCACTTGGTGATAGATTATTGGTCTGGTCTGTTCTGTCTGTCGCGTCCTGTCTGTCTGTCTGTCTGTCTGGTCTGTATCTACTCTATTATTATCTATCTATCTATACTATCTGTCATCTATCATATCTACTATTATCTATTATCTACTATCTATCTATCTATGTCTCGTCCTCATAAATCTATTGTACTCTGTCCTTATGTGTCTTTTCATTCCTATCTGTCCTTATGGACTTTCTCTCTCCATCATCTACTTTATATCTATCTATCTATCTATCTAATCTATCTATCTATTACTATCTATCCTATCTATTAATCTATCTATCTACATCTTCTCTCTCTCTCTCTATCTCTCTCTCTCTTCTCTCTCTCTCTCTCTAATATCCTAGATTATTATTGGTGATATAGAATTCCCATAAATCAAAACTGTAAACAAATATTTAATCTGGAAAGACTGGAATAACATTTGCATTGGGAGGCAAACAGCCCGCAAGCAATCTGGTGGGTAGTTTTCCACCTAATTAGCCAGGATTAAATTATTATATTTATATTATTTAAAGGACTGCCTCATAATTCAGCACAGGTATATCTCTCTGCTAGGGATGTAGCGAACGGCGGAAAAAATGTTCGCGAACATATTCGCGAACTTGCGTCAAAAATGCGAACGGTTCGTGAACGTCGCGAACCCCATAGACTTCAATTGGAAGGCGAATTTTAAAAGCTAGAAAAGACATTTCTGGCCAGAAAAATGATTTTAAAGTTGTTTAAAGGGTGCAACGACCTGGACAGTGGCAAAAATGTATCTGAAAAATACATTGTTGACACAGCGCTGTGTTTTGTGCTGTAAAGGGCAGAAATCACACTACGTCACTCAGGTGATGTTTCTGGACACGGAATGTGAAAAAGCTCACACAGCGAGGTGGCACTTGGTTAAAGACTGGGCAAACAATGCCTGCAAGGGCAACGTATACAGTAGTGGATACGGATATTATATATTACAATATATTATTGCTGCTGTATCACTCAGGTGATGTTTACGGACACAGAATTATTATTGTTATTTAGACAGAATGTGAAAAAGCTCACACAGCTAGGTGGCACTTGCATACCTCCCAACTGTCCCTCTTTTGATCACTCAACCCCCTGTCCCTCTTTTGTACTGGAAAGTCCCTCTTTTCTCTGAACTGAACAGCTAACTTAATTAGCTTTTGGCAAAGAGCTCAGAACAGCTAACAGGTGCAAATAAGATACTTTGTAACAATTTTGACTCTGGTTGGTGCTGGTAGTGGTGAACTACTAGGAGGAGCAGCACACCAGTCCCACTCCCCAACACAGCTAGACTAATAGCACTGGGCTCTTATAGTAGCAAAGTAAAAAAACAAAAAAGAAAATAAAAGCAGTCCTTACAAGGACTATTGGGTTACAGGCAGCAGTCAGCAGATGAGAGATCAGCAGCAGGACAGCTGCCCACAGCAGCTACATACAGAGCACTGCAGTAGAAGGTAGATTACTAGCCAGCAAAGCTACCTAACCTAAAATGTCCCTCAAATCCCTGCAGAGTTCTGTCCCTACAATACAGAGCAGTATCAAGTAGATTACTAGCCAGCAAAGTTACTATCAACTGTTCCTCAAATCATTAACCAGCTCTCTCCCTACACTAGCTCTTCCAAGCACACACAGGCAGAATGAAAAAACGCTGCAGGGCTTCAGTTTATATATGGAAGGAGAGTGGTCCAGGGGGTGTGGGGGTGGTCCAGGAGGGAGAGCTTCCTGATTGGCTGCCATGTATCTGCTGGTCTGGGGTGAGAGGTCAAAAATAAGCGCCAGCTAAGGCGAACCCAAATTGGCGAACGTCGCGCGACGTTCGCGAACATTCGGCGGACGCGAACAGTCGATGTTCGCGCGAATTAGTTCGCAGGCGAACAGTCCGCGACATCCCTACTCTCTGCATGTCTACTCTTGACTTTCTGTTTTCTCCCACTCCTACCCTCTTACACCAACCTCAAATAATCCAAAAGTCTTGGAGAGTGAATTAGGATTAATGGTTAAAATCCTTATATCAGAGGCATTGGACCAATCTCCGCCATAGATTCTATATGTATGACCTTTTTAATTTTTAAAGGGTTTTTATATTAACCAAGAAGAAAATAATGTACGTTTAGTGGTCATCTTGACGGGTGAAATGAGACAGTATGTTCCATTCTGGAAACATTCATTTTTCAAGAAAATGGATCAGCCAGAAATTCCAGTATTACAGGCACATTTAACTTGTGGCCCTCTAATTGGTAGGGCATATTAATATACAACTCCCACCAGCTGGAGTTGTTCTACAACATCTCCACGGCTTCAAGTTCCCCATCATTGCAAGATTAGAGGCTTCGTTTGATTGAGGTTTCCTTCTAATAACAATTGTGGTTGCTCCAGCTCACATGAGTACAAATATGCAGATGAATACAGCCTGTTATGCAGTTCCAAAGTTTACTCTGTGGGAATCCTTTTCCGTGAACAAGCTCTGTTTTGACATGAAAGGTATGACCCAGAAAACGGAGGAAGTTTTCCTCTAGTTTGGGGTTACACATATTAAATTGCAGATGTTTTTTCAGGTACTGACTGTATGGAGTCTTCCTAAACGTAATTTTTGACTAGGGGGTAGGTATTATTTGTCATTGGCACACCTACCTGAAAGTAAAGGCCCCCAGTACCTTCTAACATAGTCATATACAGTACATGTAAAAACATGCTCAACCCAAATCTCCCCTTAGCTCAGCCTCAGCTCAGCCTCGGACTAGCATTTCCATTGTATATCCAAGACCAAATAGGCATTCACCCCTAATCTTGCCCTCACTGGCCTTCACACTGCTGCCATTCCCAGGGTGGCCAGCCCCAGAATTGGGAACCACCGGTGCACTGCAAAAATATTAATCTAAGTTCAAAATTTCCCCATCTCTCTCTTCCAGCAATAAACCTGTCTTCTCTTGTGCCACCCAGTTGTAGTTTAATAGTCTGCAAGTGATAGTCAAAGGGTAACAAGTCCAGCTTTGTTTTATGGGGCAGTGGGACTGATCCACAGTTGTATATTTAGCATCCCTGCCAGAGGGCTTCACTAGTTTGTTAGAAAGGTAAACCAAAAAATTGAGTTTAAACTCACTCTAGTTTCTTTCCATGATTGCCAGCATATTTATTAAAGAAACTAATTTATTTAATGAAAAAAGTTAATTTGCTGGAAAAAAAACAACAAAATTGTAGCAAAATTCTTGCACCATGAATTTTTACAAATTTGTGATTTAAAAACTCTCTAAAAATAACATACGTAGGTTCAATGTTGACTACACACCTCCTAATGACTTCGATGGAAGTTTTTATATTCTTTTTTTTTTTTAGATACATCTAAAAAATTGCAAGTTAGAGAAAATCAAATTTAAAAATGTTGAGTTGTGTTTTTCACAGCAGTTTTCTTGAATTGTGGATTTTTTCCTTCATTTTATTTTATTTTTTAAATTTTTTATTTGTTTTTAACATTTCATATGAACTGATTGATATACATTAACTGCTGAAAACCGAAACTGAATTGTAACTTTTTCTGTATACGATCCATAGCATTTGGACAAAGACAAAGATACATAGCATTAGAATGACGATGGCATCAGTATCCAACCAGTTTCAAATTTCTTGTGTTTCACTTGCAGAATGGATTCATTTCCTAACGTTCTAGGTAACGTGTTTAATTGGGCCCTGTTTGCAAAGCAGGTATGATTGCTTTACAGTTGGAAGTGGTATAATCACTTCTAGAATTACCATGTGTAAAGGGCAGATTTATTTTGTTTGTTCTACCACATAACTTGCTTTTCTTGACACTTTAGTTAGTAGCATTTAATCTATTGGCCAATGGCTTAATCAGTAGGTGGTCCTTAAACCTATAGGCTAGTCCTGACAAGGAAAGTAGAAATTCCTGAGTCTCCTTTGTTACCTGGAACGTAACAGAGAAACTACTTGTTTGGAAAATGTTTCTCCTCCCACAAAACATCTCCACTATTCAGAGGCTTTTGTTTATAGAAGTCTGAAGAGAGGGATTAAAGGGGATAGTCTGTCACACAAATTGCTTCTTCTAGACATATAATGTAGTCTGCCTTAAAACTTTACAGGCTCATGTAATGAAATGATCGTTCTTTAGGTCAACAAGAAGCAACTGAGAGGGAGAGGATCAAGTAAATGAAAAGAGTAAACAAAAAGCTTTCTAAATGTTTCCCCCCCTAAGTCAATAAACATTTCTTTTTTTAAAAAAAAATTGTCAGCATATTCCAGAGAATTTCCCTTGGAAGTTTCCATAAAGTTATCAAATTAGCAAACAAAGGTTGTAGCCTTATAGATAGATATACCACGCTCTTCCTTTTTGAATTCTGTAGCCAGTCTTGCGGGACTTGTAGACAGATGGTGAGGCTAAGTATGAAGTGTTCTTCATAAAGGCAGAAGGTAAATCTTCATAATTATTACAACCCAGGCACCTGTCTCTAATAGGGAGGCTGACCACCCAGAAGAAAGTGACTGTATGGAATAAGCCACGGGGAACAGCAGACATGGAGTTCCGGCCTCCCAGGAAAGCAGAGGTTTTTTAGAAAGGAATTCCAGAATGAATGGCATTGAGCAATTCTATGGTTCTGAAATGCAATCCTTCCGAAAAATAGAAAGGAAAAAGCAAATTAAAAGTATTTAGTGCCAGGAGAAGTCCGTACATTACAAATTCTTGGTGGGGTTACAAAGAAAAGCTGAAACCTCAGGGAGCAACAAGCATAATGCTAAAATTTTAATAAAAGTTAAAATATTAGACATAGAGCTGCCGTACACCTAAGATGAAAAGTGAATCAAAACAAAATACCGCTTTTGGGCATAAAATGTGTTTGTGAAATTTATAATAACTTTTTTCCTTTTTAAACAGGTCACCCACCCAAAACCTGATTTTTATTTTTCATTTTTTTTAATTATTTTACATAATGTAAGAAAAAGCAATTTCCAAGTCACTTTCCAATAAACATTAATTTCATCTATTCAATACATTAAGACCAATGGAACACTATGGGGACATTTTTTCAAAATTCGAGATTGCATTTTTCCCGCAATGCAAAGGAAATAAAGGCATTACAAATGTGTTCAAGTTTATGTTTTGCAAACTTAATTTTTTAAGATTTATTTAACCAAAGAAAATCTCAAAAACTGGAATGACAAAATTTGTCACCTTCAGCCTGGATTCTATAGAATTCAATGGGAAGCATTCAAGCAAGTTGATGTTTGTGGGCTTTTTTTTTGAGATTTGTCAAGACCTCATTGAAATGAATGGAACAATGTGATTTTCATTTGCTATTCCTACTGAATTACTGTTTAAGTCAATTTGGAGATGTTTGCAGCCTTCCTGACATTCAAGGTTTTTTTCGGAGAAAAAAATCGAATCTAATTTAATCAAATTCGAATCAAATTCATTTCTAGTTTTCGGGTTGTTTAAATTTGCCCGAGGATAAAAAATTTGATTTTATTAATACATTTCAACTAGTCGAATTTTAAATTTATGGGAGTTTTAAAAAAATTCACAAGAATTGGAAATTCGACCCTTGATAAATGTGCCTCTAAGATTGTGCATTGTGATTGAAGTGAGAGAGTCTGGGGCAAACTGTCTCTTGGCCAGTGTAAAAGGAAGTCAAGTTCTGTTAAGGAAAAGTCTATCTACTGCCACCCATCTTAGTAAGTGTTATTGGTGTTGGTGGTTCAGTTGAGAAGCTCATCTGGTTTCTCTTGTGTTGGTAATTAGCTGGTTGTCCAGTTGCCTATTTTCGGGGAAATGCAATCTGCTCAAGCGACAAGCATACTAAACATGAAATGATAACTCTCTCTCAGTCTAGGTTCTCTAGATATCTGTATTGTATACTTTTGTTTGTGTTAATTGTTCTTCTTTATAGCATATAATACAAAAAGGTTTCCAAGTTTATTGGCATATTTATTCATGCCGATATTTCTTGTTTCACCTGCTTCCTTCATTTTTATTCATAGATGCCATGAATATGTCCTAGATATAACAAATGGAATTGTGGGTTTATAACACCAATCGGATCCTCAATATTTTGATAGGAGCAGTGTGGGAGAGAACAGGGCATCTCCTCTTAAGAACTGTGCACTATTAGCACAGCTGTCACTTGTTCCTCCTGCCTGGACCCTATTGACATGGTCCTCTTTGCAATATACACACTCCCTTCTTATCTATTCTTGCAGACATCTGCATCCCTCTTGACTGTGCATTCACCAGTGATTGCATTCCTGACTTGGGAATTAAACTTCTCTATTGTGGAAATTATGTATATGTTAGTGCCTTCACAGTTAAACCCTTTTACTCTCTGACTCCCATCCTAGTCTATTACTACTCTACAAGTCTGGGTAAACAACCAAGTGACTATTAGATCCTGATTGCACTTCGGGAATATCCTTTGTCTGCACCTTCCACCTTATTGTGACATCTCATTCAGTTCTCCCAGGTTAATATTAATTATGCCTTCCTTGGAACTCTGATTACAGTCCCCCTTTTCCATCCTTCAGAAATCAAGTCTCAATTTTAGTAAAATAACTTGAGTCTGATCAGTTTAAGTCTGATCAGTTTAAGTCTAATCTTAAATTAGCCATAGCAACCATGCCAATTAGATATTTGTTTTTATTGTCTAGCTTCTAGTAGCCTTATCAACACTAAATGCTCCTTGAATGCTATGGGTAACTGCACTGAAGCCCCTGCATCAGAAACTAGAGACCCTGAGCAAATCATTCCATTTCCTGGTGTCCCTACATATGAAGAGGCTGATTTCTAAACATTCAAATTCATTTTTTTACTACAATTCAAATAATTTCACACTAAAACTCATGAATTCGAAACAGGGTATCCAAAACTCCCAAAAAGCTACCCATGGTTACTTTACATGATATAGCTCCCATTTTCAATAGCTGAAGACATAAGCAAGTGGGTGAGGGGATAGCATCAGGTCTGCATCCTCAGGTATCTAGTGGAGCCCAGAAGTACCCTGCTCCTAATAAATATTCCATAAAATCCAGACCCAAGGTCCTTTACCTTATATCTAAGGAAGCCCAAACATAATGTTGGACCTAAACAAGAGCCTTGGACCATAGGAAAGTCTAAAGACCACTGGAAATAAAGGCCAACCACAGAATAACCAAGAAATGACTACATCATTTTGAAAGGTGAACTACCCAAAATCCTAACTGCCTAAAAATGGTCTTATTGGAGGAAAAAAAAAAGAAAATCTAGGGATAATAATATCCCTCCCTATGCCACAAAAAAGTTCAATCCTCTTGTATTAGCAAATTGTACTGAAGAGCGTATTTTACTCAATGAAAAGGTAATGCACTCATTACTATAATTTTTTGTTTTTGTTCAGCACAAATTCAACTAGACAAATTATAGTCACTCGGGGCTGGTGAAGTACTGCCATGGAACAGAATATACAAACAGAATGCCCTTTGCTGGTCATAGCTCTTCAACGAGGCTTTAGAAGCATGAGTTCTCTAATGTAACCACTTATGCTCTGAAATGCCTCCATAAATGCAGCCGGCTATAGGCTTACACACTTAACATTTTCATTTGAATGTCTGCATACGGAATACTGAGTAACTGGCCAAATAGGGAAGTCGAATTGTTTTTTCTGGGCCTGGTTTAAAAACTGCCTTGGCTGGATTTGTTACCATGGAAATCAAGCTAGATTGCGACTTTAAAAAAAATGGGATAAATCAAACAGAGCAAAGAGCAATTTGGTAGGCAACAAGCCCAGCACAACACATAAATATTAAACAGTGAAACGCTTTGTGCACTCTCAATGCATAAATTGTTGACTTAGCTCAGCCTGTTTATAGGCTGGGGATTGCAATGACATTCGCTGGCCATTCCATGGCTAATTGTCAAGCTGTTACCTGTTGTAGAACTAGAGGTGGTTTGCAAGATAATGGCAGTTATAATAAAGAGAGATTGTGCTTTCATAAGGAGATTTCAGGCATGCATACAAATGGAATTACTTCACTTCATCTTAGAAGGTACCTTAGAATGTACAGAACGGAGCTGAATAACAAAAATACTGGCAGGACGGGGGCAGATTATAAAATATAAATCATAGCAGCCTCCCTTGAGTTTAGCAGCAGACTACACATAATAATGAGAGCTTTACTTGTACAGTGGAAAGGTTCCATAAAGAATTCTATAGTCACCTCCAAATGATCACATGGTTGACTTTGCGGTATAATGCCCAACAGTGCAAGGATACCACTGGCTGTGTTGTTTGAATAAGTGAACTTGTTTTTTTAATGAATTCGTGATTTGGAGAATTCGAGTTAATGGGAGAAAGGATTTGAGCAGCAAGAAATGAATAGTATGACAAGTATACAAGTGATTCTTATAATGTCATCAGTCAATCAATTGGCAGCCTCTTTGCACAAGCGGTCCTATTCTATCAGTACAGAAGTGTATTCATTAGGAGGGGCTGGACCCCCTTGGCTTGTGCTTAAAATAGGGGACATGAAGAAGAAATAAACCCCATATGCAGAAGTACACGCACCACAGGAAACAGTGGGTCCGGGTCCATATGCCCCAGACCTTCAGCTAAGGAGGGTAATTACACAACCATGTAGAGCATAGGCTGGTACAAACCGGACCGCCGTCTACAAATGTTAAAAATGTTATTAACAAAATTCTATTACATCTTATATGTGGTACAAAAAACCTAGGACATTTTGTACTCCTCCCGGCCACTTAATCATAAACTTAGAGACAGATCAGTGCAATGGGACTGAGGTCTGGTTTGTGCCAGCCTTTGCTCAACAGACTCAATGTGCTTTGGAGCCCTGTAGGAGCAAGAATGAATGACAAACACTAATTGCTGAGCATTGAAGCTGGTGCTCCACTACATAAAAATAACCTGTATCAAATGTATGTCTCTTGACTTAATGCATCCAGAACATCTAGATTCAGCTGAAGCTGTGGTATTGGTATATGGATGGATGAACCCTTTATGTGGGGGTCAGGTAATGCGAGGGTGATTCAGTTGGCAAGTCTATCGATGCTGCATATCCCCATTTGATCACATTACTATACTCTACTCCTACCATCACTTCTTGAAAAACAGACCATAGCCATAGTCTGCATCATGCCAAACAATATTATAAAGATGAACTAACGCTTTGATCGAGACAGAAAATAATAAAAATGGGTGTGCAGAGATGGGATTGAGAAAAGATAATTTATTTAGTGTAATTAAAGTTTATTTTGCTTGACTATTGTTATAAAATGGGATTTGGTATAGTTTTTTTTGGAGTCCCTTTAACATCTAGTGGAAAGCCTTCCCAGAAATGTAGAAGGTAAAGGCTTTTTAAGCAGCAAAGAGAGGACCGAATTCCCATTAAAATCTTTGGTTATCTTTATCTTTGGAATACGATTTTAGACAGGAAGGTGTCCGTATACTTTTGACCATATAGTGTAAGTGCCCTATTCCCTTGCTATTGGTCTAGTAACTCCTAGCACCCAAATCAGCAGGCAACATTCACTGAATACATCTGGTTGGTTGCTATGAATAGCTAAACTTCAGCACACTTCGTGCTCTTTATTACATTATTTTGTAAGACTCAACATCTGCCACATTGATCAAAGCCCAGGAAGGATCATACAGTATATATACTGAAAAAACTGTGAAATGATACTCATAAATACATTTTAGTCAATCAAGGGCAACTGCATGAGCGTTCCTTTCTGCCTGACCCGTGGCTGACCTCTTAGGTTTCTGCCTCCTGCCATGGCATTTGCTTGGGCCTGGCATGGCCTCTGGCAGTCTCTTTAGCACCACTTTTCTTTGGATGATAGGGACTAATATTTTCCCAGAGATTAGGAGAGCAATAATACACCATTAGCAAATGAAAATACAGCTGGAGATCTATGCATTTAGGTCACAATGATGGGTTTATAAAGTGAAAATTGGAAATAGAGACATCCCATTATCAAGCACGACCAGTTTGCCATATCTTCATGATGTATGGATGGACTTTGTGTACAACCATCAAGCAGAATATTTGAGCCTTCAAAAACCCAAAGTCATAGGGGCAGATTTATTAAAGGGCGAATTGTCGACAGCGACCGCATCATACACATCGCCAGACGCAAATTTGCTACCACTACACTAATTCACTAATATGCGAAGTTGCACCTGGGTGCTGAACGCTAGCGACTTTTCGTTAGCGTTACTTCCGTAGTGCAAGCATTTAATAGCGATGATGCTCTAGCGTTCATTTGTGCCTAGCGAAAATTCGCTAGTGATCTTGCGCTTAGGTCAGTTTGCATACGGCGGGTAATTTAAAGTTGTATGGAGGTTTTATTATAAATGTTGGTGCAAATGCTTGAAGTTACCACTTTTACTTATACATGTCCAGGAAACCTTAATAAAGACAAGAGAGTTAATATTGTGCCCTACACATGAGCCCACTGTAAAATGAATGTTCCATATGTTATGAAATGTCTGGAGAAAACCGGTTACCCAAAAAAAGTCAGGACTTTTGCAGGCAATTCCGCTTCGAAAAAGGAAGTTGCCAGTGTTTTTGGAACTTTAATGCCTTTTCAGCACACAGGACATGATTTAAGTGACAGAAGATTAAGGAAGATCTAGCTTCGTCTGGTCCGAGGTGGCAAAGTCAACTCTGGCGAAAGAGGTAACGTTCAGTAAAATGCACGCCAGGTCTAATTTTCAGACACAACTACAGTCAATCACAAAACCAGCCAAAAGAAGAGCCAACATTTTTACAATTTGTGCATGAAAAATATCTAAAAAAAGAATACCTTAGAAAATACTTTTTCTCCTAGAACTCTCAAACCTGGAACCACTTCCAGGCCCAGCACCCATACTCCAATGATTCCCACCTATGACATTTTCTATGCGCTCTAAGATGACTTATTTGTTCTGCCCACTGTGCCCAGTGCTTGCAGGTTATTGTAGTTTTCCTTCAACATGTGCTGGTGGCCCCAACTAGAGCGACATTATCTGGATTTCTGTGGGCACTTGTCTTACTGAAGATTGGAGAATCCATCTAAAGGTTTCAAAGAACAAACCCATGATATGATGCAAAACTAACCCAACTCCATCAGATCAAGTGAGGTGGCTGGAAAGATTTATCAGTGCAACTGAGGGAGACAGTGGGACATTCTCTTTGTTTAAACTGTTAGCACACTGAATTTGTCTCTGTTCCAGGAACCAAAACAAAACATTATATTAAATGATCGTAGCAAAGAAAAAAGCCTTCTACTGAGCTATATACCTATAAAAAGTACAACAAGCCTGCGGCATCTTGGGAGTAGGGGACGGGGACATGTAGATGAACCCCCAAATATGCATCTATATTTTTTTTACTTCTTCACTTAAATTTTTTTACAGTTCATTTAATTTTTACTATCCTTTGTGACGATGGGAAGCTGTGACTGGATTGTCAGTTTAAAATGCAATTTTAGGTTTTTAGTGAAAACGGTTGTCAAAGATTACAAATCTTTAAATTTTTGGTTTATCTGAAAATAAAAAACTGCCATTGCCAATCCTTTCAGGTATTTTACGCAATAAATACAATTTTATTTACCAGCTTTAAAAAACGGACTATTTTGTTCAGGTGGGTGAAACCTTATAGGACACCGGAGCTCAAAAAGAACTTCATAGAACAAAAATAAAACACATGCTTTGCCCAGGGATCAGGGAAGGTGACAAAAGAGGTGGGGCTACAATTATATTTATTGGGGTTTTCTAGGTTAGAACAAGGTCATGGTTGTATTGATTTTGGGCCATCCCCACCTTATACACTCCAGTCAACAGTATCATGTGATCTGATGGTGAAATGGACTTATACTTCTTGTGCAGAAAAGTCATGACCATTTTCCAAATCACATTCCCCTTTATCAACTTTTATTGATATCAATGATTTGTCTTTTTGTTAAACTTCTTCTAACTTTATACATACAGTAGTTACATAGTTACATAGTTACATAGTCGTTGGGCTTAAAAAAGACCAATGTCCATCAAGTTCAACCCCTCCAAATGTAACCCCAGTGCACATATCTACACATACTTATACTAACATGTCTATTCATTCACATATATAACTATGTTTACACATACCCATACTAACTAACTATAGAGTTTAGTATCACAATAACCTTGGATATTCTGCTTGTCCAAGAAATCATCCAAGCCATTCTTAAAGTCATTAACAGAATCACCCGGCAGTGCATTCCACAACCTCACTGTCCTGACTGTGAAGAACCCCCTACGTTGCTTCAAATGAAAGTTCTTTTCTTCTAGTCTGAAGGGTTGGCCTCTGGTACGGTGATCCACTTTATGGGTAAAAAGGTCCCCTGGTATTTGTCTATAATGTCCTCTAATGTACTTGTAATGTGTAATCATGTCCCCTCGCAAGCGTCTTTTTTCCAGAGAAAACAACTCCAACCTTGACAGTCTCCCCTCATAATTTAAGTCTTCCCTCCCTCTAACCAATTTAGTTGCACTTAGTCTCTGCACTCTCTCCAGCTCATTTATATCCCTCTTAAGGACTGGAGTCCAAAACTGAACTGCATACTCCAGGTGAGGCCTTACCAGGGACCTATAAAGAGGCATAATTATGTTTTCATCCCTTGCGTTAATGCCCTTTTTAATGCAAAACATTAAAAAGTTCCCTTTTTATACAGCATCTAGTGTATACCCCAGTACCATTTAGTGTATAAGTCACATTTATGTGGCAATGTGTTGAAGGAAGAGGAATCACTAACACCTAGTGATGGGGGAATTTGTGCCGGCGTCTTGTTTTTGACGCCGGCGACCGTTTTTGACACCGGCACCCGTTTTTGACGCCAGCATCCGTTTTTTCGGAAAAATTTTTTTGACGCCGGCGAATTTTTTCCTCGAATTTTCGCGGGCATTTCGCGAATTTATCGCGCAAATTCGCTGCGAATTCGTGCCTGGCGAATAAATTCGCCCATCACTACTAACACCTTGTGTTAAATTAAGGTAGGAGAAATAATGTGCCCATCTAACACTGCAAAAAGTAGTACATGCAAAGTCTTTGACTTATAGGCTGTTGCAGGGGAGAAACCCATCTCAGACGGCAGCGGCTCCTGAGTTACCAGGTGTAAAAATTCACTCCTGGTAACTTTAAACATAGGAAATTATATATCATTATTATATATTATATCAATATCAGGTATGAGACCTGTTATCCAGAATGCTCGGGACCTGTGGTTTTCCAGATAACTGATCTTTCTGTAATTTGGATCTTTATACTTTAAGTTATATCTTAGTTGAGATCAAGTAAAAGCTACTGTTTTATTACAGAGAAAAAGGAAATCATGTTTATGAATTTGGATTATTTGGATAAAATGGAGTCTATGGGAGCCTTGGAGTTGCCATTTGACATTTTTGAGTAGACACCGACACTGATTCCTGTGCAGATCTAATCGCACAAGACAAAAAGGTCTAGCAGTGTTTGCATTGCTTCCATTACCCATTGAATTAGAAGCAGTTTCACCCTTGGGGTGAGCAATTAATTCAAACCTCGTAGCATAACTCTCCACATTGCCAGATTGTGACATTTTATACTATAGGAAGCAACATGGCATTCTTCTACAATGTATATCCCATGCAAATCCCAGTTTTTTTTTCCCATTGATAATTTAGGACTGTCCTTCCCAAATAGGGAAACTTACAAGGTAAGCCCAGCCAATAAAATGTTCATTATTTCCCCTGCTATCATTTAACTAGAATTGAAGGATCCCTAGGTAGACTTTGGAGTTCCGAGGATCCAGGGGGTTGATTCTCCAGCAACTGGAGTGCTGCACTTTGGCCTCCCTTATATAAAGTGCTGATGACTATTACACAGATTCAGACGTGATCCAGAAACGAGATACACCAATAGGGCACAACAGAGATTCTTTGCTTTCGCTTTACATATAACTACCGTTCTCTGAAGCCACTTAACGTGCAGGGTCTGGAAGGCCATGGCTGTTTGCACCTCCCTAAAGGGAGCTCCAGCCTGCCTCACTACCAGACCAATGGTTTGGGCCTGAAAACAATAGACAAGATAATAGCAACCATTGAATAACAAACTAAGCTCCCCATTCTTCCCTGAATAAGATGTGAGCTCAGCTTGAGAGGCCTGCTGCGTCCCTTCATTCCCTTTAAGTACGGGGTTGCTTGAAATCCCTGCAGGAGGTGCTCCCACACCTAAACCCCTAGGTGCTTTCACTAAATACACGTTCTAATCTTTCAAAGGTTTTGCAATTTACTTGTGTAATTGTCCATGGCTGAGATGTTTCATTTAAACCTCTTATGTGACATTACCTGCCTTAAACGAGATGTTAATAATAGCATTAGCTTGATACTTTATACATTTATTGCTTTTTGCCCAACTAACAACACCTGCGTCCACCAAGGATTTAATGGATGGAAACTTCCCCTGGCACATTTGTCACTTTAGCCCCTACACGTCTGATAATCCTTTCATTAAATATGTGTTTGTTTATTGTGTTTTCTAGGGACAGAGGCATGATAGACAGCAATAGATAAGTGGATAATAGAGAGATAGACCAACCGATAAGAGATAAATTAGATTGGATAGATGTATACACTAAGATAGATGATAGATCTATCTATGATAGATAGATAGATAGATAGATAGATAGATAGATAGATAGATAGATAGATAGATAGATAGATAGATAGTAGAGAGAGAGAGAGCGAGAGAGAGAGAGAGATGATAGATAGATGATAGATAGATAGATAGATAGATAGATAGATAGATAGATAGATAGATAGATAGATAGATGATAGATAGATAGATAGATAGATAGATAGATAGATAGATAGATAGATAGATAGATAGATAAGATAGATAGATAATCTTTGATAAATAGAGATAGATGATAGATAGATAGATAGATAGATAGATAGATAGATAGATAGATAGATAGATGATAGATAGATAGATAGATAGATAGATAGATAGATAGATAGATAGATGATAGATAGATAGATAGATAGATAGATAGATAGATAGATAAGATAGATAGATAATCTTTGATAAATAGAGATAGATGATAGATAGATAGATAGATAGATAGATAGATAGATAGATAGATAGATAGATAGATAGATAGATAGATAGATGATAGATAGATAGATAAGATAGATAGATAATCTTTGATAAATAGAGATAGATGATAGATAGATAGATAGATAGATAGATAGATAGATAGATAGATAGATGATAGATAGATAGTGAGAGAGAGAGAGAGAGAGAGAGAGAGAGAGAGAGAGAGAGAGAGAGAGAGAGAGATAGACAGACAGACAGACAGACAGATAGATAGTACCTAACCTATAGTTGCCTTTCACGACAATATCTAAATATACAGTACTTGTGATTAAAAGGTATATTACAAAAAATAAATGTTTGGACTCAATTCAAACTATATCAGGCTTCTTTGTACCAGTAATTCTGAATGCATGTGGGCTACACAAACCTGTTTTACTGCATATTCATTTTCAGCTTTTTTTTTTATTCTATTCTTTTTTTTTATTGGGATGTTACCTAAAATGTTAAATAAAAAAAAAGAAAAAAAAAAGATGGAGAACATTTTAAAATTTTTTTTTTTTTTTTTTAAATGTAAAACATATTTATATACCAGAGAAAATGAATGGCAAAACGAATGAGTTCTAAAATGACAGATAAATTGATACCTAGAAACCACAAAAAAAGCACCCAATGAACAATTAATTTTTTTCTTAATCAGCGGTGGAAGAGTTGCCAAAAAAAGATAAAAACGTTTTTTTAAAAAAAACAACAAAAAAAACGTAGAAGAAGAAACGGTGAAAAGGTATTAATCAGAAGTGGCTATAAATTCTCTGGAGTCTTTGCTCTTATAAAACTCTTTAGAAAAAGTCTTGAAGGAAATGCAGGTCAGAGCCCGAAAAAGCTCTTGATCAGAGATTGCCGGAGGAAAAATCTTCCCAGATGCTATTTAATAGGCAGCAATCACTCCGGGAGTGGGAAAAGCCAAGTAGACTTGAAACATGGTTGCAATTCCTAATAGGCCTTGTCACACTTAAAGCACTGCGAGCTCAATCCGGCGAGCAGCAGAAGTAGGCCTGGCAATTCATAAAGCCAACAGTTTAAAGTTTATTATGATGAAAGCACTTAATGACAGCCGTCGCTAGGGGCCCCGTCATTTATAAAGCTGTGCTGAGTATTAGACATGTAGCATGACCACCAATTTGATGTCACAATTGCTACCATGAAATGACCTTTGGTGATTTTTTACTGCATGTGGTGGACAGCTCCTCTTTCACATTAGTGCCGGGGCTTTTCTATGCAGGCTATTATGCTGTCTCAGGCCTATTTGGTACAGGCGCGTGTCTCGCCCCTTGTTATTACCCGCAGTCCCATCTACAAGGAAAAAAAATCCCTTCAGGTTCTCTTGCAGGGCTAACGTGGCTCGCCTATTGCAATCATTTAATACGCTAATTTGTTCAGCACTCATAAAGCCTTTGTACGGCCGTGCAGTGCCAAATGTCTGCATTAGCCGCGTCGGGCATGCCAAATCTCAAGGATTTCACAAACCTCGCTCTGACACCATAGCAACTTCATTTCATACACAAAAGGCTGTTTGTTTAACAGGTAACCCCCCTCCTCTTTAATAAAAAAAAAAGGAGAAAAAAATCCCATGTGTAATTTTAAGGACGGAGATAAACATTTCTGCCATTGCATTAAGATAAGACAAAAACACACGCACAGAAGTAACGACTGTGAAACGATAGACCTGGGGCCGGCGAATAGCACGAGAAACTCGCCGCCTTCACAATACTTTTTAAATCGTAGACAAACGCAATTTACATTCTGCTTCACGGACCAAAACAACGGCGCGCGAAACGCGGCAATTTTTTCCATGGATTCTAAATATGTGATTTGGCCTTTTGTCTTCAGCGCCGTGTTTTAGATAAGGCTTTTTTTTCCGCTCTCTCTCTCTCCCCCTTTTCTTAATAAGGCAAATTGTTGCATGACAAACTCATCTTCCACCATTATCATCTGCTGTTTGTGTTCAACAACAGGAGTTCCGCTCTGACAAAATGTTGTAATGGCTGCACAAATTACTCAGCTGAAAGCCTTTCACCAAACCAAACAGTATTAATCAGCAGTTCTTAGGAAGGTGCTAATTAAAAACAATTTTCTTCCTCCGTTTGCAATGCTAAGCCATCTTCATTTGCACAGTATCCTGGATTCAGCCACTGTATACATTCCCCACTTTTGTGGACTCCATTAAGTACTCAATCCCTCATTTAACTGTTTGACGACACGTTTCTCTTTATTTCCCCAATGCTAATTGGTGCCTTGGGAGGAAGAGGCTTCGTGTGTCATGTCTTGTGTTTTATGGCCAAAAATAACAAACGTTTCAAAGGCTGGAAAAAATCCTATTCCTGGATATTCCTTCCCTTGATATAAAAATAAAAAGGTTTTTCCACTAGAGGGATGAAGTTAGACGAATACTGGGAAGTTGCAGTTCAACAACAACCAATGGAAGTATGAGGAATGGACATGGTTTAAATACTGGAATATCAGTGAGGCCTCCTTGGGATGAAGAACATAAATGGAAGTACAAAGGATATATTATATTAGGTAACCAGGAGGGCACACTGATTTTGGGGGCATAGGGTAAGATTTCCAGATCATTTTAAAAAACAAGGGACAACTTAAATAAATTCATGTAAGTAGGTTGCACTGATACATTTAATTGAAATGCAACCGAACCAACACCATTTTATTTTTTTTTTAAAGAAATTTTCTTGCTGAGCTTTTTTATGAAGAATACAGGTATGGAATCCGTTATCCGGAAGCCAGTTATCCAAAAAGCTCCGAATTACGGAAAGGCCGTCTTGCAATAGACTCCATTTTTTCCAAATAATCCAAATTGTCAAAAATGATTACCTTTTTCTCTGTAATAATAAAACAGTAGCTTGTACTTGATCCAAACTAAGATATAATTAATCCTTCATGGAAGAAAAATCAGCCTGTTGGGTTTATTTAATGTTTACATGATTTTCTAGTAGACTGAAGGTATGAAGATCCAAATTTCGGAAAGATCCATTATCCAGAAAACCCCAGGTCCTGAGCATTCTAGATAACAGGTCCAATACCTGTATTTTTATTCTTTATTTTTTTTAATGTAATGACCATTTCAATTGCTCCTCATATATAGATTTCTCTGGTGCACATAAAGATCGTTGGTAAAGTTAACCAGATGTTGTGGCAAACACTAAAAAACTAGAAGGGACAGAAGGATGGTGCTAGTGCCATTTAATGTAAATGAATTGCCTCCCACCTATTATTCAGTGACATTATTTTTGATTTTATATTTTGTTGTATTTACTTCTGCCCATTATTCCATAGCCAATGGTATAAGGAACTAAAATCACACCATGCCATTTTCTCCATTAGTGATGGGCGAATAAATTCGGCAGGAGCAAATGTGCTCCGAAAATTCGCCAGCGAAAAATCCGCTGTGTCAAAAAAATGTTGGGGTGCGTTTATTTGAACAAAATAGGCGCGTGTATAAAAATTGACTTGCGTCAAAATAATAAAATAATTTTGCTGCCCATTGACTTAAATGCGTTTCGCAACATTTTTTTGACGTTATGCAAATTTTGCGGGAAATTCACGACAAATTCGCCAATCACTATTAGTGATATATTTAAATAATACCTTCCTGCGTTTTTGATTCAGGTGAAGGTGGGAATATACCCTCTCTCCAATTTATCTTTGAATTAAATATATCAATTGAACCAGTAACATAGTAAATTAGGTTGAAAAAACACGTCAATCAAGTTCAACCTTTTAAGTCTATATATGACCTGCCTAACTGATAGTTGATCCAGAGGAAGGCAAAAAACCCATCTGAAGCTTTTCCAATTGTCCTTAGAGTGGGGGAAAAATTATTTCCTGACTCCAAGATGCATCGTCACAGCTCTCAATGTAACAAATCCCTTCCAAATATTTAGGCAGAACCTCCATTCTTCTAATCGGAATGGGTGCCCACGTGACAGTTGTAAGGACCTACTGGTAAGTAAAGCATTAGAGAGATTATTATATGATCCCCTAGTTATCATATTACCCCCCAAGCACCTCTTCTTCAGTGTGAACAACCCCAAACACCTTGTGTTTTATTCACTCGCTAAAAAAAGGCATCCAACTTTTTTCTTGACCCCAAGGGTTAAAGGTCTAAAAAATCTGGTGCAGAGAGAAACACCAGGAGCCACAGCTCAGCCCTTGTCCTTACTGTCTGCCTTGGGTATCAGAGGCCCAGTGTTAGAGGGGGACAGAGATGAAAAGCTCGATTTATGAGTTGTGAAAGTAGTGGAAATTGTGTTGGATGGATCATGGGTGGAGTTTTGGCATAACTGAGCAGTGGAGGATTAGTGGCATGGTCATGCATGCAAGGGACTTTTTTTAATTTGAGTTCCCTTGCCTCACCGGTCATCTGTAACCTCTAAGTTATGGGCCATGTTAAGTAAAATGGGGCCTAACTAATTTAGACTCCATGAGTATGATGGAGGTCATGCATACAACAGGGGTACATTGCATGGCCACCTTTCTATTGTTCCAGTTATTTGGGGTGACTGCTGCAGTTCCTATCCCCTTTGCACCATTGCTGCAGTGATAGATAACATTTTTCAATATGGCAGATCCCTGAACTGATCATTATCAGTAGTACATAGATATTGGCGTGGATCAGCAGGCTGCCATACCGGTACATTGTTTCATAAAATACAGTGAATATGGCCAGTTTCAGCCAATAGGTCATGATCCAAAAATGGGTCCCTTTTAAAATATGTAAAACATCTTCCTACAATAGAAAACAGTTATTGAAACACGGGGCATAAGTCATTCTAAACCAGATCTGATTCACAAACTTAATTTTGGTTCCCTACAGGTCTATTTAATTGGAGGCTCAGAGGCCTGATGAGGTCTTTTCTAGGGTGCCACCGTACCCAAGGATCCAGCATGGGAATATGTGGCACATTGAACAAATGTCCTACTACATGAACAATTCGGTTAGTGCTGAGTTTGTGCATGAACATATTTATTAAAATGATGTCTTTATCACCACCCTGCCTGTTAATTACCATTCTGCTTCAATAACGGCCAAGGACTTGAGATGCTCAAACACCAGTGAAGCTTGTATACATAATACCTGAATAGTTAAGATAATATATGGTTCTAAATGGATTATCTGGATTATCTCATGATGTAAGTGCACAGTGGCTCAGTGGTCTATACTTCTGCCTTACAATTCTGGGGTTGTGAGTTGGATTCTGCAAGGAAACCCTGGTGATTGACACAAGCTAGCATGGGAGCCCTGGAGAAACCACCACCACCTTCAGAGAAGGCGTTAGCTCCTGGGTTCCACTGCATCATTTGACCCAAAATTTGTTGACAGGCAACCGACTTCTGCAAGTACAGGTACTTTAAAGAATGGGATTCTTTCACACAAGGACTGCAGGTAACTTATCACAGCTGCATTTGAAGTCATAAATGACTCCCGTGTCTGTGTTGGACTCCTTCCACTCTCCACAAATTTACAGGCAGGTAAATTGTCTCTTAATGAAGCTGACTGACTTGAAGGAATCTGATGGAGACCTTAGAGTGAAAGTAGTAAATTTGAGTAGGAAATATGAATGGTGAACCGTGTTGTATAAAAAAAGAACAATAATGATTATGTCATATCATTTTTTTTTCTCTTGAGCCAAAATATGTTGAAGCTCAAATGACAAATAAATTGGTATTGCTTGAATAGAAGATTTTTTTTAAAGGTGTCCTCAAACCCACCATGAGATATAGTTTACAGAGGGTTCCATTCAAAAATATTTAACAACAGAATTTTTTTTGTCTTTGGACTTAATTATTTGGATTTAAAGGGAATCTATCACAATATCCAAATGCATCAGTTAATAGTGCTGCTCCAGCAGACTTCTGCACTGAAATCTGTTTTTATAAAAAACAGATTTTTTATATTTAATTTTGAAATCTGACATGGGGCTAGACATGTTGCTAGTTTCTCAGGTGCCCTCAGCCATGTGACTTGTGCTCTGATAGACTTCAGTCTCACTTTACTGCTGTACTGCAAGTTGGAGTGATGTCAACCCTTCCCTTCCATCCAGCAGCTCATCAGCAGAACAATGGGAAGGTAACCAGATACCAGCTGTATTGCTAGGTATAGATATGGGATTTGCACTCAAAAGAAAATATCAAAGTCCCACTGCAACTCTTCCAGTTACACTGAGGGGCCGATTCACTAACTTCGAGTGAAGGATTCGAAGTTAAAAAACTTCGAATTTCGAAGTTTTTTTTGGGCTACTTCGACCATCAAATGGGCTACTTCGACCTTCGACTACGGCTACGACTTCGAATCGAAGGATTCAAACTAAAAATCGTTCGACTATTCGACCATTCGATAGTCGAAGTACTGTCTCTTTAAAAAAAACTTCGACCCCCTAGTTCGCCATCTAAAAGCTACCGAAGTATCTATATTGCGATTGCGATAACATTTACTGCAGGCACAGATTTTTGCCTCTATTCAGATAATATGGGGGTCGCACATTGTACTGTCCGTAGACTAATGAAAACATAAAAGTTCAATGAACTTTGGTGATTTATAATTTCCTTAAATTTTACAATGGGGGTATATTATTACTGCTTTACAATCTTACAAGGTGGAGTCCAGGAAATATCCCCTGGCTTTACCCCTAGATAAGTGAAGAGGGCCGAATTTCGAAGGTTTTTTTGGGTTACTTCGACCATCGAATGGGCTACTTCGACCTTCGACTACGACTACGACTTCAAATCGAAGGATTCGAACTAAAAATCGTTCGACTTTTCGACCATTCGATAGTCGAAGTACTGTCTCTTTAAAAAAAACTTCGACCCCATAGTTCGCCATCTAAAAGCTACCGAAGTCAAAGTTAGCCTATGGGGAAGGTCCCCATAGGCTTGGCTAACTTTTTTTGATCGAAGGATAATCCTTCGATCGTTGGATTAAAATCCTTCGAATCGTTCGATTCGAAGGATTTAATCGTTCGATCGAAGGAATTATCCTTCGATCGTTCGATCGAACTATCTGCGCTAAATCCTTCGATATTCGAAGTCGAAGGATTTTAATTCCTAGTTGAATACCGAGGGTTAATTAACCCTTGATATTCGACCCTTAGTGAATCGGCCCCTGAGTAGGAGAAACAATAATTTTCAGTATCTGAAATCAGTTCCATTGTCAAGCGTTGGCTCTTTGGGAAAGCACAGGATCAGGCAGAATGATCTGAGATTGCTGCCTACACACCTACGTTACAACTACACCATAAAATCATGGCAACAACTCTTTAAACCTGTTCATTAATTAATTAGCCCGCCAGTGAAAGAATAACTTCAAGGATGGAGGTGAAAAGCAAAATAGTAGAGGCAGAGAGTGAGCAAGAACTTTAACATGGACCCTAACTTCTGTTACAATGGTGTTTTGGGCAAACTACAAAGGGACATGTACGGGAGCAAGTGCCTTTACTGTATATTACAGCCTCAACGCATCATTGATATTGTGTTCTTTGCACTCATGCTTGCGTTAATCAGTAAGACTTTATGTTACAGTCCGTTATTTCAAGGAGAAAATGAAGAAACATTTGCTTTGCTGATAGCTGGTTCCTCTTTATTGAAGTCCCACACCACTATGGATTAGAGGATCAGGCATTTGCAGAGGCAGGTTCGGAATGTAAAGTTCATATTAAACAGCTTCTTTCAGTCTCACTGTTAACGTGTGCCACCTGGCAAGATGCCCGCGCAAGTTTATTTACTGCACAAGGCGGTTCATTAGGATTACGGAAAGGACCATTTCTTGTTAGTGAAATGCACAGGATTTTTCCTGACGTTTACCTTCATTTAGTACAGTCGCCGATTGATAAAGTAAAATGATTTGTATAAGACTCTCTGACTGGTTTAATAGGCACTTGAAATTAGGTCTTGCATTTATATTGCGATAACATTTACTGCAGGCACAGATTTTTGCCTCTATTCAGATAATATGGGGGTCCCACATTGTACCGTCCGTAGACTAATGAAAACATAAAGGTTCAATGAACTTTGGTGATTTATAATTTCCTTAAATTTTACAATGGGGGTATATTATTACTGCTTTACAATCTCACAAGGTGGAGTCCAGGAAATATCCCCAGGCTTTACCGCTAGATAAGTGAAGAGGGCCACGGGTCCTCTCTGATTTATATTACCACTTGCACTTGGTCACTTTATATTGTTCACTTTAATTCAGTGGTTTCACTGGAAGCAATAGAGCCCTGCAATCAGAGGCAGATTTATCTGAGATTTCTTTTCTGCAATTGGGTTTTAAAAAAACACACACACACCATTATGCCATCTGAAAACTAACCAAGATTTCTATTTTATTTAAAAGGAGCAAATTATTCAATTTAGAATTTTCCATAACTCCATAAAAACTTGATTAAACTCAAAAAAACATTCAAAAACTATTTTTCCTCTATTTTCCTCTATTCCTTCACTCGAGCTTATTGTAGGTGTATGGATGCTAGAATGGGAAGACAGGAAAATATTTAGATACCAAAGTCATGGTGGGACATTCACTAACATTTGTTATTGTGCCAGCGTCCGCTTTGCCGCGCTTTTCCGCACTTCGCCAGGTGTATTTTTCGCCATGGCTACGCAATTCACGCAAATCCAAAGTTGCAATCAGGGGAAGCGTAAGGTTGCGAAGTTGCACTAGCGTTAATTCGCCAAGCAAAGTTACGCTAGCGATGGTTAATTTGCATAAGGCGCCAAATTCAAGTTACAATGGAGGTATATGTAGCATAACTACACAAGCCTGGGAAACCTTCTAAACAGCAAATAAAATTTTTATTTTGCACTACACATGTGCCCACTGTATAGTTAAGTTGCCGTGAGTTAGGAAATGTAGGGGGGAAGGAAGGTAGCCCCAAAAAATTTTTCGATCTTTTTCAGCCTATCACCCATAAAAAATAAAAAAACGCCAGCGTTTTTTGGGACTTAGAAAAATGTTTAACTTTTTTTGAAGCTATCCCCATCTACTCTATTGCAATTCGCCTGGTCTGAGGTGGCGAAGGAAGTCTGGCGTAAAAGGTAGCGTTCTGAAAAATGCATAGTTGCGTCCGTTGCGCAAATTCCCCAGGCGTAAGGGTGCGAAGTAACACTAGCGAATTTACGCCAGCGTCCGTAAGTGAATCGGCAAATTAACGAAAATGCGCTACGCTGGCGTATTCACGCTAGCGTTAGGCGCTACGTCGTTTAGTGAATTTGCCCCCTGGAGTCACCATCCTAAATAAGGGTCTTGGAATAAACCCTGGTTACCAGGAGTGCCTACTATAAAAATGGATTGACAGGTTGACAGGCAGTGGATGAACATTCGGTACCATTAGCTGGACCATGACGTTTAGCAATGATTGGCACCAGTAGACTGGAGAATGGTGACAACACAAACTCGAAGTCATCATGTACCTCCAGGTATCCTTGGTAAATGAATGGGAATAGATGAAGCCCAATCCCAGCAGTTGCATCAGATGAATCCCATCTCTGATTGAAATTGACCTTGAGAGTTAATAAGGATTAGCTGGGGCTTCATCAATGTATAAACATCTGCCTCTCATCTTTCATCCATATGTTTGACTGTATATATACTGTAAATAACCTTATAACCTTTATCACACTTTCTTTTTTATTTCTAAGTTAACTTATAACAGCGGTGTGGGTTCTACTACCAAATCCCTCTCAGTTGTATTTCTCATATACTCTTCCTACTGCAAGATCTTTAGAATTGCAAATAATCGCTGTCAAATAAACAACACATATATAGATAAAGCTGGTAATTGCACCACATAGTAATATAATCATATTTAACTGGTTTTGATGAAATATCATATTTGTAGGAAGAGGAAAAAAAACTGTAATTCCTTTTGTGAGGTATCTCTATTGAGGAACTTCCGGCCTTGAGAAAAGTCAGTTCTCCTTCAACAATAGACCTATGTAGGTTGGAAAGAAATGGTTTCAACTACAACAATAAATGGTAGGTTTGGGTGCATGTAGCAGAGCACAACCTTGTGAAATCATATTAACCAAATAAAGCAGCAGTCACCTGCCTTGAATCTCAGGACAGCTTCCATTGTGACATCCATGAATATGATTTCCTTGAACTACGGGATCCATGTATAAAACACTGATAACTCATACACTGGCTGCTTTTGTCCCAAGTCATGCATCAGACAGCTTACTTTTGTGTCGATTTCAATAGTCACGGATAGTTTTATATCAGTGCTCATGTTAAAGAAGTTGGATATTTAAGACAAGGGGACAGATCTTATTGTGATTGTAAAGTATATTCAGCTCCTGGCATTGAGAAAATGTCATTATTAAGACACAGGCAAGATTTTTTTTCCATGCGCATAACAGTACAAAGTGGTCCTTTCCCCATGCATTTCTTAGTAATGGGTAAATGTTTATACAGTTCTAGAAGTTACATCAATAGTGGAAGAAGATAGAAATTGGTTGAAGAAGACGCTTTCATTTGAATTTCAAAATTCAACTATAAATTGGGAAGATTAGAAAAAGAACATTCAAGTATAATGAGTCGGTAATTCAATTTCTCGCTGGGAAAATATCTGAAAATCTAAGCCAAATGTTGCTCTCTGTTGATAATTGGGACCCTATCAGAAATGAACCCCAATTTCCAGTACTGATGAGTTAATCATTTCCCCATAACTCCATCCATGGTTTTCATGGAATCTGTTCACAGTTTTGGCATAAACAGTCAGAGACTTCTAGTGGGTCTCAGAGATTGGCCTTTGATAAATCAGTTCCTAGATGAGCCACATGTAGGTTTATTTAAAGGACCTTCCTTTATGATCTTCACCAGTTCATAAAATGGGTTTTTTTTTCATGGGACATGCTTCATATAACATGTACCAACTTCAAACATACATGTCTTATTTTACCTTTTACATATTAAGACATGAGAAACTGAAATTTTGAGGCAGAAATGACCACACTGGTGAAAAGATGTCCTTGTAAGGCTCTGTTTAGATCCGAAGTAGAGACCTTCTTCTTACTGGATGTCTTTACCAAACCTTTGGGCTAGGAATGCAGCTGGGAGGTCCTTGGTAAAATTGGGATTATCACCTTCCTTCCTCAACAAGTCTAAAAAATCCCAAAACTTTATAGGCTGCTTAGGGCCAGCCAATCAAAGCTCAGTCCTTCCTATTTAAGCATTTTTTGACCTGAACATTGTTACTTGAACACTGGGGGTTTTCCCGGCTTTTACAAAGCCTTGTCCAGTCTGGTCCTGCCTTGGTCCTGATCCTGCTCTGTTTTTCCTATAGCTTTGTCCCACTCCAGTCTATTCTGCTTCTGTTTGCTTTTTGTTTCCTCTTTTGAGGCCAATTGGAGGCAGCTTCAGGTGAAGATGTTTCAACTTTCAACAGGTTGGATACATGTAGCTAAAAGGTCTGCATACTTGATGGAGCAATGCCATTTTGAAACCTTGACTACTATTTAATATGTATGCTTTTATTTCATCCCAATCACTGAAAAGGAATATTATCACACATAGGATAGGTCATACTGGGCTTATCAAAGCATTTGCTTCTGATGATTATATCACCCTTGTGGCCAGTATAATGCCCTTGGTGGTGAACCATATGCATGGACCTCACAGGGCTTAGACAGCTTGCCTTAAATCACATTAAGCTCATTCATATTTATCCATTGATTCGTCCGTCTTGTAGTAAGGAATACATTTCTTCCCCCTGGGAGTTAATTTTTATAGACTTCTCTGACCATGAACTTATCAGTCTTTATGAAATGCTAAACCAGAGATATCTATTGAGTAGCCAATTAATGGTCATCTGGACTTCGTGCTTGAAATGCAGGGTATGCCAGCTATTATTTTTATTCAGCCACACTCCATTGTCCATACATTTGGTCTAATAGTAGATGGTTTAAATGTGCGTGATCAGCTTAACTCTACCACGGTTGGAATGAGGACACCATATTACATATGTAATCAAGGTACTACTTTACCTTTAGGGGAAATTCACTTTTATTTTTACAACAATGGACTACTATCATTGGAAAATTCCAGTAAGATGTGTGTGTACATTGGCAAATCCCACTTTGATGCGAATGTGAAAGGCAGAGAGGCTAAGCTGTTATTCCAGGTGCATCGAGCACTAGAGGCAGTGGGAAAATGAAAGGGCGAGCAATTGACTGTTAATTTTACTAAGCAGAGGAATTCGGAATGCCTCCACACCCTGCAATAGACAAATAGCATCTTGCACTAATAACAACAGCGATCATGCCAGCAGAATGAATGGATCGGCCAATCCTTTCTTTTGTATGTTGATACGGAACCGATACAGATAAATTGGTAACATTTCTACTTTCCAACAGTTAAAGTGATTTCTTCATAAAGTTTTTTGTCATGCCCCCCGAAAAAACGTATTTTTATTTTTACTATAGACATGTACTATGTAAGAACATGTTTTGATCTTGCCATTCCAATGAGCATTAGTAATGGGCGCCCTTTATTTCCAACCATTAATACATCGGAATTACATCCAAGGGGCTTATTTAATAACAGTGATCAAATGTGCATGAGTGTGACACTGTATAGCCACCAATCAGCTTTGATTATTCTACTGCGGGTAGATTGGGCAGAGGGATTCACTGTGCCAGGGTGTATTGGGGCTACAGCAGGGGTCATTTATCTAGAGCCCATATCAAAGAGCTACAACAATATGGGATACATGAGTGTGGCCTTTAGTGCTCAAGAACACCTCTGTCCAGGGTCTCGTTGTGCTCTGCTCTTCATGCCTGATAAATAAATTCAACTCCAATGAGTGGTGACAATGGAGCTCCCTAAGTTGCTGTTTGAAAGATGTGCAAGTTAAGGGACAGGCCAAGGTCGTAAGCACGGCATGTTCATGCCTCCCACTGCCCCCTCCCCATTTGAATACATATTGGAACCCATCTGTGGAAATTCATCTACATGCAAGACAGGGTGCAAACTGCAAAGAAAAATGGTGACTTTCCCCTGGTTTGACTTTGCATGATATTTATCACTGTAGTGGGGTGGAAGGGCCAAAGTTACATAAAAATTATATTATGCCCTCTTGGTTTTTGCTTACAATTTTGTTGCGATTACAGTATATCATTCACCTGCCACAAGCTCCATCACATTGAGGAGAAGAGCCCTGGTTTGGGAGCAGCTAAATCTATTTCTCTATGAATATCCATAACAATATTATTTTGCTGCTCAGTATTTACCGTTTTATTGTTCGTGAAGAAAAAGATGCACGAAGATGTCAAAGGTTCTCTGTATTTTTATTTTCAGGATTAAAAATTGTCGGCTGAAATAAAAACAATTTAACATGCGCCCACGCCGACCAGAGGAAATGCTGAAACGTCTGGTTTGCATTGGCCCAGTCTTTATCTAACTCTCAGAATAGAGAACGGCTGTATCAAAAGAGGGATAAATTGCTGTTATTGTGAGGTTAGCCCATCATTTGGCATTTCAATTGAAGTTTTTGTGAGACAGAAACGTATGATCTAACTGTGGACTTGACCTCTGCCATTCTGGGATCCATGTGGGTGCTCCAGTGGAGCAGAAGGAGCAGAATGGGACTCTATAAAACAAAAGATGCTGAATGTTTCACGCAAACACATTTTTGACAATTTTTTTTACAATATAATCTTGTTACTGTCACTGCTTGTCCATGAACAATGGGGATATCACATTAGACTGTACATTGCACAGTTATGGTATCTGTTATCCACATGCTCATTATCTGAAAGCAAAACAATCCCATTGGCTTCTGTTTCATGTTTTATAGGTAGACTTAAGTAGTGTCGGACTGGGATCAGGGTCGTCGGCCCAAGGCTGCATTGTCACAGCACCAGCCGCTTAGCGCCTCAACCCCCCTCCCAAGGCTGCATGGTCCTAGTGCCAGCCACTTATCGGAGCACACTCTCAAACACCGTGGCACTGGGAAGCTTTAAGTCTCTATCCTTAGGATGCGGCTGGGCGGCATGCCGCCAATAAATTTTTGCCACCCTAGGCCTCACCACAAATCCGGGCCTGACTGGGATGCCAGTGGCTCACCAGAAAACCTTAGACACTTTCCAAACTATTATTCCTCCTCTCCTCAGTAAACCTCTTTATTCTCCTAGTTTTTTATATCTACTTACTATACTTTATTCTTCTATTATTAAGCCTCTTTTACAATAAAGAAATTGGGAATGACCTGAAATAAATGGTTAGAAGCAAGAGGGCCCACTGAACCTGGGCCCACCGGGAGTTTTCCTGGTATCCTGGTGGGCCAGTCTGACACTGGACTTAAGGTATGGTCATCCATAAGGAAAGAAAACCTTATCTTGTCCACATATTTTGTCTAAGAATCAAAAAATCAAGACACTTGCACCCCCCCCCCAATAGTTGCTGAATCTGCTGCGGCTAACCTTACCTCCAACTGTACTGATATCTATAGTTGGTCCTTGTAGTCTATTAAGAGTTGTTCTCAGAATAGACCTGTGGGCTCATCATCATTATATTTTGATGTATACGGTATACATGGTGTCTACTTTCTGCAATGTTGAGGGAATAGTATTATGCAGATACAGGGGGGGCAAAATTAATTAATGATTGCTTAGTCATAGTCATGTGCAGGTTGAGCCAAAACCAGTAGGACCTTTGGGTTCAGGGCAGCCAATTACCTCCAGAGGTGGGAAGTGGGTGGGTGGAAGACCATATTTAACACCACCCACCTGCTCCCTGAGCTCTCCACATTGTCCGAGCTCCACTATGACTTATGTACTATGCCCACCCACCCCTCCGGTGTGAGTATTTAAATCGGAGAAGTGTGGTGGTCCATGTCAGGATCAGGATGGGTTAAAGTAGGTTAGAGTCAGACCGAGTTGAACTATTTTTTTCCCTGATGTTTCGGCACCGAAATATTTCAGCCTCTGACCATAAGTTCACTTTAATTCCATTTAACCCCTTCCATCTCTAGTCTGGGATTCTAAATAATACCCAGTTTCTAGTGTCAGGGACCCCACCAACTTGAGCTATTAGCTCACCAGACTGGCAAGGGGCAGAAAAGGATGACACAGAAATAATCAATAGAAAATAAAAAATATCAATGACAAAGTTGGGTTGATATACTATAGTAACACTCTCGGTCACTAATGTCCTTGAGTTGGTAGTCAACAACAACCCCAACCCACCTACACATCCAATGCCGGACACTGAAAGTTGTTCAACAACAGATAAATGGCTACAGGTTGGGCATATATAGGGTTATATAAAGTGTTATAGTCACCATCTACCCCTTGTTGTCTCCATCATGCTCAGTCTACTATATCCATATTGACCTACCAGGGCTGCAACTTGGAGTAGGTAGAAGAGGCACCTGGGAGGGCAGTAGTCATCTACTTCTTCTGTCTGTCTTACCCTAGTCTGGACCTATTAACCTTGCCTAGGGCGCCAGGGTTGGCTTGTCCCAGCACTGTACCCTACTTTAACTACATATCCCCTATAAAAGTCTTTGAAAATATGTGATTTTTGGTAAGCAAACAATTAGTTCAGCAATTCTTGATGACTGTTCCAAAAACATGGATTTTACGGAAATGAATCCTGAAGAAGGGATCTCAGGCTCTTGAAACCTTGCTTTGCAATGTCTGTAGAGTTACCCAAATATCACAATTATAACACTCTTGTTTTTTTGTTTTTTTTTATCTGGGAGAAAAAATATAATTTTTTTCTCCCCACAAATAGCACATTTTTTTTTTTTTTTTTAAGTTTGAGAAATTAAATATTCTGTGCGAAAATTGCGAGTGAAATGGGATATATGAAGTGCAAAGAGCTTATTGATGTGAATGTGCTATTGCCCCAGCCAGATATTGCATTTAAGCTCTGCTCAATGTTATGAGCCCATGAGGCATTTGTTTGTGGAGCAGTTGCACTTGCAATAAATACAATATTTTTTTGGAGAGGCTTTTTTTTTCTCCCGGTTTCTTTGGGTGCTCTGCCGAGATGTCACTTTTTCGTCCAGCAAGAGGTCCTTAATGTGCTCTCCTTGTCCCTAAACAGATAATAAGCACTCGGTGCACTCCCCCTTCTTGACTCAACACACTGAGACTAATCGCACATAATTGAGGGGGAGGAGCCGAGGGCCGGGTGAGCTTTTGTGTCCAGAGGACAAATGGTCAGTTCATGAGGCTTTTGTCTGATACAGTGATTTCTTATAGACGTACAGGAAGCAAATATCCCCGTGAAAAAAGGAAAAACACCTGCCAGGATAATACATTTATCACCAACGTGATTAACTCTTTCCTGCGAGCAGATCTCTACTGACACAATAATAACAGGGCAGGGGGATTTGGGTTTTGAGGCTATATCTGGCGAATTTCAAAATCACATCTTTTTTTTTTTTTTTTTTAAATTTAGTATTGTATTACAAATTGTCAGATCAGTTGACAGCTGAGCACGGACCTGAAATATAGTGGCGAGGGCTGGTTTTAGGGCACAAAGGGAATCGGAAGGGCACCTGGGAGGAGGGGGGATGTATTTAAAGGTCCCACAGACATGTATAATTGTTGATATATAAAGCAGGCATACTACAGACTATAGGGCTTGACATGACTGTATTATATCAGTTCCCCCTTCAGATGGAGGTTCTATCCTCCTGCATTACTCAAGGCCTCCTTACCCCTAAATCCAGCCCTGACCTTGGTTAACTTCCCCTTTATGCTATGGCACATGCCACATACATAATATAAACCTCTCAGAACCATGATAAGTATCCCTGAGCCCAGGAGCTGGATAAGTGAACGGGACCCGGGTGAAGAGCAGAATCTTCTCTACCTCGTTTTACAAAGAACCAGGAGAAAGGGATAGTGGAGGTTTTCGTCGTAAACGGCGGCTTCTTTCTCTTTCAGCTGCAAAAAAAAGGAAAAGGACATAAGAAAATGGCAGGTTAACCAGTCGCATCCTGGAACACAATGGCCATTCCCGATTTAAGGTTAGAGCAACTAAAGGTGCTGCCTATTTCTGATGCACATTAGGCTCCCACTGCATAATCAGCCTGACTGTAAACTGTCATCAAGGCACTGCCACCGACCACATTTCTCACCCAGGAACAGTCATTAGGCTGCACATAAAGACTTCATTTCACTTCCCATCTGCTATTTATCAATTTCCCATTAATATATATATATATATATATATACACACACACTCCTTGGCCCCCCCTGCAGCCGCACGGTCTGCTTCCTCTGTAGGTACGCCCCAGGTTTACATCATTTTCTAGTAGACAAGGTATGAAGATCCAAATTACGGAAAGATCCATTATCAGGAAAACCACAGGCCCCAAACATTCTGGATAACAGGTCCCATAACTGTATACAATAACAGCAACCTTGGTTTCCCAGGCAAATCTCCAGAAACGCCTCGATTTTACCAGCCGATTCCCTGCCTTTGATGGCAGAGCCCAGGTTAATAGCGGCAAATATTTTCCAATTTATACAGCAAACATAGCCAGGGCCGGATTTACATAGTGAGCACCCCTAGGCCCACTGCCGTTCGTCACCCCTGTCCCCTCCCCTTTATTCGTGCAGATTTTCACCATCAATGGGGATTGGCACATGGAAATTTAAAAAATGATTGTATCTCCAGCGCATCCCCAGTGTTTCTGAACCAATGTGGGTGTGGTTGGGCAGCATGCCGCCCCCTAAAATCCTGCCGCCCTAGGCCCGGGCCTAGGTGGCCTTTCCAGAAATCCGGGCCTGAACATAGCACGCGGGAAAGTGTCAGGAATCTGCTCTGTTCCTGGCAAGTCATTGACTTGTGAACTGAAGAATAGATTTACCTTCAAAGTAATCCAAACGGATACGCGTGGGTTCAGTGCTGAGCCCTGGTCTGACATAGGGAATTCACTGCGAAGCAGGAAAAAGATTTTACATATGAATGTGCTGCACTTCCCCAATGACATCAACCGCACGATGATGTCATTTCCGCTTACACATGAAAAAAAAATGAGCACCATCCCTCTCCCACCAGTTTAGCCGCCAGATCTACTCACAAGTCTCCGGCAGCGACTGTGGAGAATTTTTATATTTACAAAAAAATATGAATTTGTTATATAGGCACCCAAGAGCCACCCATTTAAAACTGCCACCCTAGGTGCCTATATATTAACATAACTCTCAACTGTCACGTTTTTCGCAGGACAGTCCTGATTTTGACAGCTCAACACAAAGTCCTTGATTGTTACTGAAATGTCCCGACTTTCTCTTTGACCTCCTGCACTGATGGCCAGAAAAAGATACAAGTTTCTAAAACGTAATTGGCTTTTGGCAGAGAGCCCAGAATACGTGGCAGGTGCAATTGGATACTTCTGTAACAATTTAAGATAAGCAGGTCTCTTGACTTGCAGCTTAAATGGCAATTCACCTTCATTAGCAAAACTGTAATAACACATTAAAAACCACAGAAATGTGTTCAAACTTTCATAACCTGCCAAATTTTGTAAAATGAACGTGGTACTTAGGGGGGGTGGTCACAAAATGGGCGTGGCCAAAATATTTCCAACATGTTGGGCGATATGTATAAATACGGCCCTGGACACGAGAGTGACGAGATTCTTTAGGTACAATAGTGCCGGGCTTTGAGGGAAGCCTGGAGTTACATTATGGTCCAGAGTTCCTCCTGCATCAACAGACACAACAGAACCGGCAGCAAGTGCAACTACAAGAAAGTGTAAAATGTACATTTTGACACAAGTTCATGAGGTTTTACACACAACGGACTGCGCTGGGGGGTCATTTGCATAAACACAACAGTTAAATCCTTTCTCTGAACCTTAAAGAACCTTTAATTATCTCAATACATCATTGGCACTCTCCTGAAAATGGCATTTGTCGCCTCAATGCAGAATTCAGGTGAGAATAAGCCAATAAAATATCAGAACATTAAACACATTCAAAGCGAAAATTGTAAGCCCTACTGACACAGGCACTGATTTGACTCAAGAACATGCTCTGTAACGTTCTATATAATATGTTAGTGCTATATATACAATATACAGGTATGGGACCCGTTATCCAGAATGGTAGGGACCACCTGGGGTTTTCTGGATAAGGGGGCTTTCTGTAATTTGGATCTTCATACCTTAAGTCTGCTAGATAATCATTTAAACATTAAATAAACCCAATAGGCTGGTTTTGCTTCCAATAAGGATTAATAAAATCTTAGTTGGGATTAAGTACAAGCTACTGTTTTATTATTACACAGAAAAAGGAAATCATTTTTTACATTTTTAATTATTTGATTAAAATGGAGTCTATGGGAGACAACCTTCCTGTAATTCAGCGATTTCTGAATAACGAATTTCCGGATAACTGATCCTATAACTGTTTATGAATTAAGGACAATAGAAAGAATAAAGAGGATTATAGATGTCCCTAGCCCAGATGGAATAAAATACAGGCATGGGATCTGTTATTAAAATGCTGGGAACCTGGAGTATAATGGATAACGGAAGTTTCCATAATTTGGATCTTTATACTAGACTTTAAATAAACATTAAATAAACCCAATAGGCTGGTTTTGCTTCCAATAAGGATTAATAATATCTTAGTTGGGATCAAGTATAAGATACTGTTTTATTATTACAGAGAAAAAGGAATTGAGTTTTCAAAATTTGGATTATTTGGATAAAATGGAGCCTATGGGAGACAGCTTTTCTGTAATTCAAAGCTTTCTGGATCACTGGTTTCTGGATAACAGATCCCATACCTGTATGTATTGCACATCCATGACCAATAGTTGCAAAAATAAAATACAGGTAAGGAATCTGTTATCCAGAATGCTCGGGACCTAGGGTTTCTCAGATACTTGATCTTTCTGTAATTGGTATCTTCATACCTTAAGTCTACTAGAAAATCATGTAAACATTAAATAAGCCCAATAGGCTGGTTTTGCTTCCAATAAGGATTAATTATATCTTAGTTGGGCTCAAGGACAGGTATGGCACCTGTTATCCAGAATGCTCGGGACCTGGGGCTTTCCGGATAATAGATTTTTCCGTAATTTGGATCTTCATACCGTAAATCTACTAGAATATCATGTAAACATTAAATAAACCCAATAGGCTGGTTTTGCTTCTAATAAAGATGAATTATATCTTAGTTGGGATCAAGTACAAGCTACTGTTTTATTATTACAGAGAAAGCCTTTCTGTAAGTTGGAGCTTTCTGGATAACAGGTATCTGGATAATAAAGCAAAACAATCATAACATTAAGGGAAGATCTTTATCTGGAAACCCCAAGCCCCAACAATTCTGGATAATAGGTCCCACACCTTTAGATAGATGGATGATAAATAGATAAATAGATGATAGATAGACAGATAGATAGATAGATGATATAAAGAGGGATAGATAGATAGATCGATAGATAGATAATAGATAGATAGATAGATAGATAGATGGGATCCGTTATCTGAAAACCTGTTGCAAAGAAAGCACCAAATTACAGGTAGGTCATCTCCCACAGACTACAATTTAAACTTACAATTCAAATTCAATACAATTCAAATCAAGTACAAGCTAATGTTTTATTATTACAGAGAAAGCCTTTCTGTAAGTTGGAGCTTTCTGGATAACAGGTATCTGGATAATAAAGCAAAATAATCATAAAATTAAGGGAAGATCTTTATCTGGAAACCCCAAGCCCCAACAATTCTGGATAATAGGTCCCACACCTTTAGATAGATGGATGATAAATAGATAAATAGATGATAGATAGACAGATAGATAGATAGATGATATAAAGAGGGATAGATAGATAGATCGATAGATAGATAATAGATAGATAGATAGATGGGATCCGTTATCTGGAAACCTGTTGCAAAGAAAGCACCAAATTACAGGTAGGTCATCTCCCACAGACTGCAATTTAAACTTACAATTCAAATTCAATACAATTCAAATTACAAAGAAAAAGGAAATAATTTTAGAAAATTTGGAATGTTTGATTAAAAGTCTATGGGAAACGGCCTTCCCGTAATATGGGTACCCTTTCTGGATAACAGGTTTCCGGATAACGGATCCCATACCTACATTAAAAAGTGCATCCCGGCGCATATTATAGTTAGCAATTCGATGTCTCTCTATTTTATTGCAAGTGTCTGTCAAATGCTGCGTTTAACACCGGAGCTCAAATCACGTTGCAAGCAAAATAAGGTTCACAAGCCGCAAAACAAAATGATACAGATGCTATTAGTGGCATTAAGCTTTACTTCATAATTGGATGGAGCGCGCTCAGACCCACTGCGAGCACAGACTGCGGGAGAGGGAATCACACTGTTTACCCTTTAAAGCAACCGCAATTATCAACAACACACGACCCCAGATTATAAACACGGAGCACTTCTAAATAGGTGCGCGGAGGTGAGACGGGGGGCTCTCTCCTGCGCAAATATTTCACCCGCAATAACGTTATTATCATTACAATGTGCCACTGGAGGAGACATTTCTTTTTAATTTCTTCTTTCAATCGGCGTCGCTGCTGCACAAAGATAAGGGAAATGAGTCGAGATTAGGCACAATGACGCGCCACTTACTAGGAATGTTTTTGCATTTTTATTTATTATTCAATAAAACTCTAAGCACAGGCAGATTGCAATACAAAAATAATAATTTTAGTTAAAAAAACATATTTTAAATTTCATGGATGTGGGTGTGTCATTAATACAACTACAGGAATATATATTGCAGTTACGGGATGCCAATATGCTGAAAACTTCAAATTACACAAAGAGCCACTTCCAGGCAATTTAAGTAATTCTATTTTTATTTTTTTTAAATTATATTTTGTGGTAACTGTAACCCTTGGTATATAGCATGGGTATGTGATGAAAAATATTTTATTTCTACATTTTTTATTTTAACTTTTGATTTTAAAAAAATATTTTATAAATGTCTATAATACACCTACAGAAATATGG